>NC_070587.1:29651946-29951946 GCF_027409825.1 Scomber japonicus | reverse complement strand
GCCTCCCAGCGTCTCTAACACCTATTTCACTGTGGAGCTAGTGGGTGGATGAGCATGTGTTAATGCTTCTGTTTGAGGGACCTCGCTTCACCTTTGATCATACATTTCAGAACTTTTTGCACATGGAGCAAAAACAAAAAGTGCTTCCAGTATCAAACAGATGCTTTTTTTTTTTTAACTCCCCTCTGTGACCTTATGAGGTGAGATGCATCGTTGTGTCACTGTGATGAATCTCAGAGAGGTCCACAGCTGTCTCACCATGTGCTGTTTTCTGCAATTGTTTACTTGCGTTTTGATGGATATGACGGCGTAATCCTTGTGACAAAGTGACTGCTGCAGCGAGCCCCGAGCAGCTTCCCATGCAGCTGACTCTCTTCTTTGCATGGCCGAGTGATGTGAGCAGTTAAGACAAAGCCCTAACGACGAACACATGATGGGGTCCCTTGAAAACAACATCTAGACTTGCGACATGGCAGGGGACATGAATGAAGACCTTTGTGTAGTTACATGAGAGAAAAAGTGCTGCATGATCTGTTTCCTACCAAAGTGCTCATCGTGATTATGATGAGGAAACAGGAACGCTCCCAGAGCCGGAGATCATCAAGGGTGTGGTCGAGTCCCAACTGCAAGTCACACGATGAGTCTCAAGCTCTTCATGGAGGTGCAAGCTGGAATAAATACAAATATGGAGGTCTTTTTGCAAAATTACACACTAAAATCTATCCTCCCACTAACCCCTGGTGGTATCTAGTGAGATGATTCCTGATTTCTTCGCCCAGATTTTGAAATATAGGCTGATTAGACTTCCGGAGATAATCCACAGCCCTCACTCTGGAGAGCTCCTGTTACCCCTTTTCCACCGAGCTGGAGCCAGTGCAGGTTCGGAGCTAGTGCTAGAGCCAGTGCTCAGTTGGTGCTAATCCAAGCACCTCTGACGAACCTGTTGCTTTTCCACCAGCAAGGAGCCACGTGATTACGTCACTGTATAACGTAGCCAGCGCACGCCTTTGAAACACTTCATGATTCACCAGTGAGAGGCAGCAACATGGCGCAAGGCATCTAGCCTGCCGGAAACGAAGAAGAAGAAAAGAAGAAGAAGAAGAAGACAACAGCTCTGGCAAAAAAAATGATAAAAAATAATATTTTTCATTAACAAATCTTTAACCCTCTGTAAATGCCACACTAGTCAGCTAATAAATGTTAACCCTGCTAGTCAGCTAATAAATGTTAACCCTGCTAGCCGGCTAATAAACGTTAGCCCCGCTAGCCGGCTTATAAATGTTAACCCCGCTAGCCAGATAATAAACGTTAGCCCCGCCACCAGTCCGCTGACGTAATCGGTTTTTGCTTTAGCTTTAGACCAGCAAAGAGTTGGTGCTTGCTCTGGCTCCCGTTCTGAGGCTCAGGGCTGGAGCTTTGGCGGTGGAAAAGCAAAGAACTGGTGCTTAGTCAGGCTCTGGCTCCGAACCAGCACCAGCTCCAGCTCGGTGGAAAAGGGGTATGTGTGAACTGTAGCACATAGCCAGGTACCTGCCTGTCTGCCAATAAAATAGTACTGGTTCAAATTTGTGGCAGATTTTCTTCTCTTGTGGCAAAAGGTAGTTAAATAAAGTCACATTTTTGAAAATGTAGCTAAACAACAGAGTACTTTAATTGTGGACCTAACACGTTAAGTCACTTGTGACATCAAAAAAGCCTGCACACCAGTTGCATCAGCCTGTGAAGATGCATTTCCATGTGTCAGGTTATGCCACTGTCTTGTTTGGTGTCAGCAATTTTACATCCGCTGCCCACATCAGCACATCACAGCGTCTGTGCATGACTACCTTCTCCACTTCTGTATTTATACTATCAACTGTATGGATGGTGTGGCTTATGCTACAGGCGTCATATATCAATGCTCCTTATTTGTGTTGCTATTTAAAACAATGGAAACGCTTGTTGAATGCTAAAGTAATCATTTTATCCATTTTAAAATAATGAGGTCTTCACATTTTACCATCCAGTGAAATAGATATTCATTTATCTTAGAATACAAACTCCGAGAAAAAAAACACTATCATCACTCAGCTTTTCAGAGAGAGAAATGGAAAAAATACTTAGTGCAATGAGAATTAATCAAGAAACTGGGGTGAGATTGCATCTCTCTAGAAAGTTGGAATAGAAGGAGAAAATAATCACTTTATAGTCACTTTTAAGGGGGACAGATCATGCACATTTCAAAGTCTATATTTTATATTCTGAGGTTCTACTGGAATATCTTTGCATGATTTACAGTTCAAAAAAGCCTCTTTATGTATCTTATTCTGGCTCTTTATGCAGACCCTCAGTTCAACCTTTATGTTAAACAGGTTTTTAGCGCCTGTCTCTTTAAGGCCCCCCTCCGGATGAGCCCGCTTTGCTCTGTGTTCGAAACCGCATACTACATACTACATACTACATACTACATGCTTCTATACTACATATTTCTAAACTACATACGGACATACGGACTATCTGGTCGTTTAGTGTGTAGGATGGAACCTACACACTAAACGACCAGATAGTAAGCAGACCGTTCACACTGTAGTAAACTACACGATAACCCACAATGCATTTCGTTCCTACCCGAGCTGAAATCATCAGGCTGAAGCTGATTTTATTTTAGCTCTAACTCTGTAAATATACCACTTTATCCACATTTCTAACCTTTTTAGGAAGAAAGTAAAGTAGCCCTTTAGATCCACAATGTGACACTAATTTGTCCAAATAACACCTGTTTAAAGTTTTGTTCCTGAGAATTCGGAGCCACTCAAGTCCGGTCATTTTCACAAAATAAAACACCTGTTGCCATTTTATTATTAAGAAAACCATAACTATATATTTTGTGCTTTTATTTTGAAAACAGGAAGCAAACATACCCTCGCTGTACCTAGGTCTGTGATGTTTGTATTTTGGGGTTTTTTCAGAAGTTGCGTTGCATCTTGGGTAATTTGAGTGTGAGTAGTCAGCTCTTGATGCATACTCTGCATTTCTGGAGAATCTAGTAAACCATCCAGGAACTTCTCACATACTCTAAATCACATACTACGCAGTTGAAACACACTACATACTTCAAATGACGTCAGAGTTAGTACGAGTAGTAGGAAAGGATGCGGTTTAGAACAGACCCCATGTAAACTAACAGGACTGGTAGAATTTCACTCAAAATGGAAACTTATCAAATACATCTATACATGTTTGAGTCTGAATCCAATCTGAAAGACGCCAGTGAAAAATATGACACTGTTCTACAGCAGCTCTAAAGACTGGCACATGTTCAATAACGCTGGCACCCAGGAGAACCACATCAATCTTGAGGAATATAAAATCCGCAGACATATTGATGATGTGGTGATCACAAAGATAATAAAATCATTCCCCAACCTGAATGCTATGGATGAATGGAGAGGTGAGAGCTCTATCCTGTCTTTTGGGCCAGGTACCACCAGCATCAAGGAAACAAAGTATAGAGACATCAGCAGAGACTGGAGAGAGACCTCAACACCACAAAATATGTGGCAGCGGATCCACAACATCACAGGCTACAAAAGCAGAAGCACCCCCATAATGTGTGAGGCCATGTTACTGAAAGAGCTTAACTCATTCTACTCTGGCTTTGATGTCCTCAACAAAGCTGTAAAGTCTACTCTGCCTCCAGAGGACCTGCCACTGTCAGTATCCACAGCAGATGTGAGCAGAATCCTGCTGTGAGTGAATATGAATAAAAGCTGCCGGGCCTGATAACATCCCTTTGCCCCGTACTAAAAAACATGTGCCACCCAGCTAGATGATGTTATTACTGACATTTTTCACATATCACTGTCACAGGAGAGTCAATATAGCCATGTCAAAGCAACCTAACCGTATCATCCTGTGGTATCATCCTCATTCTGATGAAGTGCTTTGAAAAACTGGTTCTCAACCAAGAGAAACATCCCAACCAATCTGGACCTTCAGTAGTTTGTATACACTCTACAATGTGACAAGTTCAGCTTACTTAAAAGAATCTAGGAAACCGATTGCACTTAAAAAGGTAAGTAACTGTAACTAATAGTCTTAAGTTCATATCTAGTTGTATTCACTTAATTTTGTGAAGTTGTTCAAAGTAGCAAGTATAATAAACTTGGTCTTTGTAAGTGTTTCCAACTTAAGTTAGCAAAGTTAGTCAGACTTAAACTGAACAGTTGTGTTTACTTAATTTTGTGAAGTTATTTACACTTAAAAATAGCAAGCATAAAAACTTGATCTTTGTAAGTGTTACCAACTTAAGTTAGCAAAGTTAGTCAGACTTAACTGAACAGTTGTGTTTACTTAGTAGAATCTAGGAAACCGATTGCACTAAAAAAATCAAGCAAGCAGAACAAAGAATGATAAGTTTGCAGGCTTATTTTATTGGAACAAAATGTAATTTTGTGCATATTAAGCCAAGGCCACTCTGTTTGTGGAAACAAATCAAATGACACAATAAAACAAATATGTAAGCCTTGTAAAATAATATTTTATAAGCACATCTTTCTAAACAAATGTAGAAACATATTTTTCTGTGGCATTACTTAAGACTTCAACAAGGCTCCTTTTATCACAATACCATTCAATTAAGTTTCAGCCAGCTTTCAAGTTCAATGAAAGACAAACAATCCATATGCTTTGAACTGTAACAAAAAAAAAATTGCAAAAATGGGTGGATTTCTACAGGCAATCTGGGTGTTTGAATTTCCCAAAGCTAACAACTTGCAGTAAAAGTATCCCTAAAGATTTTGCAAGCACTATCCAGCATTTTAAACTGGATGTATTAATGCTAGTATGGTCTGAGTTTTCTAGAACGCAAGATAATTTGAGCAACTCACACCAATTCAACAAATTATTTCAAATGTATATTTTTCACAAAGACAGAAAGAACAAAGACACAAGACACAAGGGATCACACATTCACTTCTCTCTGTCTTCTCACTCCTTACATTTCTCTTTCCCTGTCACAGGAGTAGGCCACAAGCTGCTCCATCCTGGTTGTCTGTCTTCAAGCTGTAAAAAAATAAAATAAAGTCACAAAAATTGCAGCAACTACTTTAAGTGAAATTAATTTAATTTAATCACCAAATTAAATTACCATTAATTTAATTCACAAAGTTTGTAAAAGCTACTTTTAAGCAGAATAACAACAATAACATGAAAGAGACATGGGAGTACCCCTCCCAGCACATGTTTAACCCTCCTGTTGTCCTCATTTCTTTTTTTCTTTTCCACTTGCAAGCGCAACGTCTGACACAAGAATCAATACAGTGGCGAGACTGTTGTTATTCTGTCACCTGAGTTCACTGACTGCTGTGTGGAAAACCACACATTGGCCCGTTAACGAGGCAGAGGTGGAAGAGCACCTAAACCGAGTCGAGTAACTTTAGAGCTGTAACTGAGTAGTGGAAAAGGGTGCAAAGTAATGTTAACTGGTACGTTAGTGGAAACCGTGCTTTACATTGTTTTAACATCTTAGAAAATAACCAACATCATTCTGAAGGTGTGGTGACTTTAATTTTGCAGCTAACAGCTAACAGTATCGTAATATCGTGTGAATGACATGATAATGGCGGTTTTAGTTAGCTGGTTTGGCTAATGTTAGCTAACAATAGCATTAGCCTATCTCCAGAGATATTTCCGGGAGCGTACCTATGTTCCCCGGGTCCTATGTTTCCCGATCGTGGCTAACTCGGTTGCTAGCTCAGCGGCTAACTCCGCTGTTAGCTCCGCTGTTAGCTCGGCGGCTAACTCGGCTGCTAGCTCGGCGGCTAACTCAGCTAACTGGCTAACTGTAGACGGGATCATCCCTATGTTCCCCGGTCACATACAAAGCGGGGAACATAGGGATGATCCCATATTTCCTATGTTCAGAAAAAAATGTCCTGCCAAAATTTTTGTTGTACTTTAAGTAAAGAAATTATAGCTGACAACTTAAAGACTTTGAATAACTTATCAAGAGACCCAGAACTTGTGGTGTTCTTCGAAAGCTCTCATGCAGGCTTCTGGAAACTTCCCTTGTGCTGCTCTACTGCGCATGTGCACTGCCGAACCTCTGCGTTAACTCCAGGAACAGAAGTCCAGTTTACTCAGATGAACTTAGTTTTAAACCTCTTTACGGAAAAATGAGTACATACTTACATTTCATGAGTTAAATCAACAGGATGGGGACAGATAAGTAAAGTACACTATTATAATTTAAGTAAGCACAGTTATTACCTTTTAGAGTGTATAGAGCCAACAAACCTACAGAGGATGCCTTCTCCACTTTTCTCCATTTCATCTCAGCATTTAATACATGCCCTCCCAATGAAACAAAGTGGAAAACCTACTGTAGCACTCTTGGTTGAGTATCACACCTTATATCTGGACATCAATGGACAGTTAGGATTTATCAGTTATGGATCAGGACATCAATGGACAGTTAGGATTTATCAGTTATGGATCAGGACACAATGAAGGAACCGATGGGCTCAGGCTTACTCAGAGTCGTTTATTGCAGGCGGGGGTCAAAACCAGGTAGGAAATTCAACATGCAAAGGTACAATTAACCCTCCTGTTGTCCTCAGGTCAAGGAAGGAAGGAAGGAAAGGAGTAAGGAGGGAGGGAGGGAGGGAGGGAGGGAAGAAGGAAGGAAGGAACTAAGGAAAGGAGTGAGGACGAAAAGAGGAAGGAATTTAGGAGAGGAGGAAGGAGGAAGGAAAGGAGGAAGGAGGGAGGAGAAAGGAAAGGATGGAAGGAGGAGGGAGCAAAGAAAGAGGGGAGGAGGGGAAGAAGGAAGGAAAAAGTAAAGAAAGAGCGAAGAAGGAAGGAAAGAAGGAACAGTCAAAAGAGAAGGGGTCAATTTGACCCGGGAGGACAACAGGAGAGTTAATCGGCAGGCTAAACTCGATGGTCAGGGAATCAAAGGGAGGGAAACACGGCTTAAATACAAAAGGAGGGGGAATACAATTAGAGAAAGGTGAAACACATTAGGGTGGGAAAAGCAATCACACAGGCGGGAAACTTGACAGGAAGACAGGGGTAAGACGAGGACTTCAAAATAAAACAGGAAGTGGCACAACAAGAACATAAAATCAACTAAAACCCTAACAGACACTAACAGACCCTGACAGGATTGTTGGTGACACCTCCTCCTACGTAGTGCTCAGTACTGGAGTACTGGAGTACTGCGGTGTGCTCAGCCCCCTCCTATTCATGCTGTACACCCGTAATTGCAACTCCCAAAAAATTAAACAAAGAAATCTCTACACACCTGAATAGTGACAGGTGCGTAGGAGGAAAGTGCAATCACAAAAATGAAAAAAGGCGCTGGTGCATTGTCTGAGATAGTATGTGAGAACTTTTTTTCATTTTTTAAATAATTGTAAACCCCAACATGAAGAGAACCTTGTTGTGAAGTTTGCTGACGATACCACCATCATTGGCTCTATATATTGGAGTTCAATAATAATAACAATCTTGCAGAATGGGGGCACAAATGGAGAACAACCTACTGCTGAATGTCAACAAAAGAAAAGAAAAGTTGCTGACGATACCACCATCATTGGCTTGATATGAAACAACAATGTCAACAAAAGGACTCTAGAAAACAGAAGGCAAAGACACACAACTGTCTAGATCAATGGAGCTGAGGTGGAGCAGGTGTGAATAGTTAGCATCTCCACCCTAGTGAAGAAAGATTAGAAATTACTATATTTCTTAAGGAAACTTGAGAAGGCAATATTCCATTCCCATCCCAAAATCTGATTAACCTCCACAGAGGAGCAATTTGAAGCATCTTGATCGGAAACATCACAAATTGACATAGATTGTGCACAACCCAAGGCTCTGCAGTGGGGTGATTAAAAACGCCCAGAATATCATCGCTACCCATCTATCAAGCATCAGTGATATCAGTGAGGTTAGGTGCCTGTACAGAGCCCAAAGGATACTAAAAGAGCACCCACCCCTCTGCCACAGCCCACTCACCCTGCTGGCATCTGACAAGAGATACAGTACAAAAGTATCCGCTGTCATACCATCAGACTACAGAGCAGCTTCTTTCCTCAAGCTGTGAGACTCCTCTCTTCATCATTTTCACTCCAACGTTAAAAAAAAAGTTTTATTATTTATTAATCCATTCATGTAATTTCTGTTTTTGTCAGTAGAATAAAGGAACTACAAACTACATTGTGTTATACAACCTTGTGTTGTATCAAAATGACAATGAAATAATTTTGAATCTTGCACAAATCACGAAACAAACAACCGTAGCAACAGAGGCTTCAGAACAGACAGTTTTGTTTGTGAGCATTCTTGAATAATCTGACGTCTCTCATGAGGAGGAAGTAGAAGTAACATTGCAAAAGAAAGAATGATTTTGCATTTCAGGGATCACAACAATATAAAAATGAGAGAAAATCAAACTGAGAAGTGAATGAAAGTTTGCAGAAGGTTTTAAATTTACTCAGAAATTCACTCTTTAAACTTTCTTCAGTTTTTTGGTTTTGGGGATTTTTGTTCATCTCTGGCAAAACTGCCTCACCGCAAGGTCAACACTGTAGCTTTGAACGACTCCTCGTCCATGTTGACTTAAACTTTTTACAATGAAATTTTAACGTTTTAAAGTTTCTTCACCTTGGAAACAGCATTTGGACAAACAGATTCACCACAGAGTGCATTCAGTAGCTGTTGTGGATAGATTGATCATCCAGCTCCTGTTTAACCCTCCTGCTGTGCTCCAGTCAAGGAAGGAAGGGAGGAAGAAAGAAGGAAGGGAGGACGGACGGAAGGAAAGGAGGAAGAAAGAAGGAAGGGAGGACGGAAGGAAGGGAGGAAGAAAGAAGGAAGGAAGGGAGGACGGAAGGAAGGAAGGGAGGAAGAAGGAAGGAAAGGAGGAAGGAAGGAAGGGAGGAAGATGGAAGGAAGGATGGGAGGAAGAAGGGAGGAAAGGAGGAAGGAAGGGAGGAAGATGGAAGGAAAGGAGGGAGGAAGGAAGGATGGGAGGAAAGGAAGGAGGGAAGGCAGGAAGGAAGGAAGAAAGGGAGGAAAGGAGGAAGGAAGGGAAGGGGGGAGGAAGGACGGAGGAAAGAAGGAAGGGAGGAAGAAGGAAGGAAAGGAGGAAGGAAGGGAGGAGGGAAGGTAGGAGGAATGAAGGTAGGAAGTAAGAAGGAAAAAAGGAAGAAAGGAAGGAAGGGAGGACAGAAGGAATATTCAAAACCGACTGGGTCAATTTGACCCGGGAGGACGACACAAAGGTTAAAAAGATCAAGAATTAACTTTTATTCTGAAGTTTAAAGTCATCATGGGCGAGAAGTCGTGAAAATGGAAATGGAAACATCTACTGTACTGTGTCTGCTGAAGAATAAACAATCTAAAGCTCCAGAAAACAGCAACTGAATGAATGTTTTGGTGAGATTGCTCAAAGGTCAAGAATTAACTTTCAATCTCCATTTCCTAATGTTAGGAAGCAGGATCTGAGCCCTACCATAGGAAGGATTGAAGGGAGGGAAGGAGGAAGGAAGGGAGGAAGGAAGGGAAGGAGGGAGGAAAGAAGGAAGGCAGGAAGGAGGGAAGGAAGGGAGATGGAAGGAAAGGATGAAGGAAGGAAGGGAAGAAGGAAGGGAGGAAGAAGGAAGGAAAGGAGGAAGGAATGAAGGTAGGAGGTAAGAAGGAAGGGAGGAAGAAAGGAAGGAAGTCAAAACCGACGGGGTCAATATGAATGAGTGTTTTGGTGAGATTGCTCAAAGGTCAAGAATTAACTTTCAATCTCCATTTCCTAATGTTGTTAGGAAGCAGGATCTGAGCCCTACTATAGGTCAAACCTCCTTCCTGTTTCCTGTAAAGCCCATAAAGGCATCGCATGTTATATCAGATTAGACAAATAAAGTTGACTTGATTCGATTGCATCTGCTCCTCTCACGCACTAAAAAAATCACTGACTTGAGTGGAAACTTGGTGGATTTCAGTCACACTTCAGCTCTTTGCTATGCTCTTATGTTTTTTTCTTAGTGTGTGCTCCTTGCATTGAAACTTTCCGCTGTGTGTGCAGGTGATGTGTTTGTGTACCAGATCAGCTCTAAGCTACTGTGAACTCTCAGGCAATTCTCTGAGTAATAATCCCTGAAATCCTGAAAAACCATCAGGCAGATCCACCAGAGCACAATAACACAGGGGAAGTGCTCCTCTTCTTCTTCTTCTTCTTCTTCCATCTACCCCATCCACGCTCGTTTTTTTTTCTTTTTTTCTTTCAAATGGGTAATGATGCTATTTGGGAGGGCAGCCTTGATAACTCTGCTGAGATAATCTGGTGTTGTAATCCTCTCCTCTGTAAATTGGGCTCTTCGACTGCCAAGACGACGGTTTTCTGAAGTGCCTTTGAGAAACACTCTCCCACAGATTACCCCACTCGTTTCCCATCTCATCCACCATTTCAGCCACTTTGATGGTGTCATTTTTCTGTTTTGTGCATTGCTTTTTTTTACACAGAAGATTGGGATCTTGTTATAGCAGAACAGGATTTTTTTTTTTAACCTCTGAAAAACACTTTTGAAATGGAAAGTCTGCCAAGAATTGTCAACAAAGTTTGGGGCACTGCATGAGGAGATTATGATTGCTTATAATAATCAGCATGCCTTCAGGTCAGACTGTGTCTTTTGATGCTTCAAATAGGGACATCCGAGTTTGAGGAAGGAGTCGTGAAACCGTCTTTATATTGTATACTGAAAATATGATGGTACAATTGCACTAAACCTGCTCATGGGTGGCAGCTGGACAAGCTATTGGAAATATTTAGATATCCTGAGTTCTTTCACCACATGGTCTAATATTATCTTAAAGAACTGAAGTAAAATATACTAATTCTAGTGTGGAACTGGTCTGCAGGTAGACTTGAAATAAAGGCAGAGAAAGGAAAGAGGAAGAAGGAAGGAAGAAAAGGAGGGAAGGAAGGAAAGAAGGGGGGAAGAGGTAGGGAGGAAGGAAGGAAGGACAGAGGAAAGAAATGAGGAATTGAGGGAGGAAGGAAGGAAGGAGGAAAGAGGGAGGGAGGAAAGAGAGAAGGAGGGAAGGAGGCAGAACAGACGAAGGAAGGAAGGGAGGAGGGAGAAAGGAAAAGAAGAAGGGAAGAGGAAAGAAGGAACAGTCAAAACAGACAGGGTCAATTTGACCCTAACCCTAACCCGACACAAAGGTTAAGAGTGTGCAGCTTTCTCTGCCTTTATTTCAAGTCTACCTGCAGACCAGCTCCACACTAGAACTTGTATATTTTACTTTAGTTATTTAACCTTTGTGTCGTCCTCTCGGGTCAAATTGACCCGTCCTTCCTTCATCTGTCCTGCCTCCTTCCCTCCTTCTCTCTTTCCTTCCTCCCTCTTTCCTTCTTCCTTCCTCCCTACTTCTTTTCCTTTCTCCCCCCTCCCTTCCTTCCTTCGTCTGTCCTGCCTTCTTCCCTCCTTTTCTCTTTCCTTCCTCCCTCCTTTCCTTCCTTCTTCCTCCCTTTCTTCCTTCCTCCCTCCTTTCATTCCTTCTTCCTCCGTCCCTTCCTTCCTCCTTTCTTTCCTTCTTCCTCCCATTCCTTTTTTCTTCCTTCTTCCTCTTTCCTTTCCTTCCTTCTTCCTCCCTTCCTTCTTTCTTCCTTCTTCCTTCTTCCTCTCTCCTTTCCTTCCTTTCTCCTCCCTTCCTTCCTCTCTCCTTTCCTTCCTTCTTCCACCCTTCCTTCCTCTCTCCTTTCCTTCCTTCTTCCTCCCTTCCTTCTTTGACTCGAGGACAACAGGAGGATTAACTCTGACTCAATCTTTTCATTGTATTCTATCAATCAAAGGTTCTTCATCGTGAAAAAGGCGAGAAGAAAGGAAACTTTGATCTATAGTTTCTCTAATATCATGCTGAGCCTGCACAAAAATAACAATTCAGAATCACTGTATTCAAAAAGTGAATACACATCATGATAACGTCTCCAGAGACTGAATTGTTTTGTTTTTAACTTTATGAGAGACTGGCTTGTTTTTTTGTATCTGTTTCTTTGTCTTTGGTGAATTTCTTTAGTTTGTTGGTTCTGTCTGTTGTTGATTTTTTTTAAGGTAGGTTCTGTTTTTGTCATAAAAATTAAAACTGCTCATAAAATATTCTCTTAAATCTAAACAGAGCATATATTTTTTAAGATACCGGCACTGGCAGCTGCAAAATCCACAACGACTGGTATCAGGCTACAAAAGTAAGGTCATGATCGATTGTTTGTCGACATCATCATCATCATCATCATCATCATCATCATCATCATCATCTTTGTTCATGTAGCACTTGTAAGATAAGATAAGATGACATAAGATAAGATAAGATAAGATAAGATCATCTTTTATTAGTCCCACAGTGAGGAAATGTACAGAGCTACAGCAGTAATAAATTGGACAGCAAAAATAGAAAGAGCACCAATAAAAAGAATACAGAACAATAAATAATAAGTAAGTACATATGCAATAAAAACAGTAGTACTAAAAGAAATAGTAAAAAAATAGTAGCATGATGTACAATAAAAAAAAATGGTGTTGTCAGAATAATAACATACCTGGGTCTGATACTGCACAGGAGAAAAAGCTGAACAGTGAATGGGAGCTTGCAGCGCCATCTTGAAACATGTTGAGTTTTGAAGCCATTACAAAAAGTTCAGATAAGAAACAGTTCAATATTTTTGGCAAATACACATTATCTTACATCTGCTTTGATATGGAAGTAGACGGCTGGAATGAAGAGTTGATCTGAGGATTTATTTATTTATTTTTAATTTATTATTATTTATTTATTTGTAGTATTATTATTATTATCATGATTATTATTATGATTTATTTGTATTATTATTATTATTATTATTAATTTGTGTTATTATTATTTTATTTTATTTATTTATTTTTGAGTGTGTTTATTTTTGGTTTTTTTTTACTTTTTCTATCTTTTTTTGTTGTTAATTTTATTTATTTATTTTTCTTTTCTCACAGTTAATTGTATTTATTTTTATCTACTGTAAAAATAAAAATAAAAAAAACAAATAAAAATGAACACACTCAAAAATAAATAAATAAAATAAAATAATAATTAAAAAAATAATAATAATAATAATAATAATAATAATAATACATTTAAAATAAATAAATTATCATTATTATTGCTATAATAATTACCTATATGTGTCTTGTTCTGTATTTTTCTCTGTAAAACTAACAAAATATAATAAACAGATTAACAAAAAAAAATCTTGCATATGCTTATTTTCCAAAAATGTCACGCTATTTCTTAAATATAACTTGGAACCAAATGACATTTCCAGCCTCTGTTTTGCCCAAATGAAGCATCAGTCTCAGTCAAAGTTGTTCTGGTTCTGCCTCCAAACAACAGAGCAGTAAAAACCCCAAACTCTATACTTTAAAAAATGTACATTTATGGATCAATGGATAAATGCACAGATGCTACAGTATGTCAGGCGGCCTGAAGCTTGCAACTGGAAGGTCACTGGTTCGATCCCGGGGCTTTGCAGCAGGATTCCTGGAGGAAGAGGAGGAAAATCTTTAAAGTTTTAAGGTTAAGTGAAGATGTTTAAACAACTAGAGCATGTTGTACTTTTATTCGCCTGGACACTTTTATTCCCATTCCGTTTTGATGCTACATTGGACGTCATTTTGGCACTCCTTGTTTTAGCCTGTGCCAGCTTTGGCTTTGGCTGCTGTTCAACGTGCACACATGCTGCTGTTAATGCAGTGCAAATTAAACAGTGAACGTGGTCAGATCACGCTCCATCTCACTGGGCTTTAAAAGGATTTAATGCAGATTTTGGACCCAGATACGTGTCTTTATTTAAGGTTTTGGCAGTTCCACCGTTCAGTATTGGGTTATAAATGCATACAGGTTAACAGATTAATGCTCATCTAATTTGTGCTCACAAATCATTATTTCAGGGGTTATGAATTACTAATGTGTGTGCACAAATTGTTACTCCGACCCGAGCCAATGCACTCTAACCTTTCAGTTTATTGCAAAAAATCAACAGGGCGATCCATTTCCTGTCTTCCTCCTCTCACTTAGTTCTTCCCTTCACCTTCCCCTGTCATCGATCCACTCCAGGTCGACTCCCTAATGGTGGAGTGACCTTCATATTCTAGTCATAATAGAGGAGTCACTTGCTTCCCAAGACTGAAAACTCATCTCTGCTAGAAGCGCCTCACATTTACCCCCCCTGCCTGCCACCGCACCCCCCCCCCCCAAAAAAAAATTAAATCAACCTCCTTCTTCATATTTTTCTTCTCTGAGCGCTCTCATACATTCTCATCAGAAGAATTTTTTTTTCCTCCGCTTAGCTCCTATTTCCCGTCTGTTGCCTCGACCTTTCATCATTCTGTCACCGCGCAGGTCTGAGTTGGCTGTGGCGCTGACCTTTGACCTTCTTAGTATTGGTTTCTTGTAATGATCGTGATCTTGGAAGTGAAGCTCATTCTTCTGCAGGACTCTGGTGGAGTTTGTCAGCTAAAGACCTTCACTGTAAATGAAAATGGATGATTAAAAAAAGGCCTCAGGGGTGATGGGGGGGGGGTATACCATATAGTGTTTTATTAGGTGAAACATTGCAGCGCTGCAACTGATGCAGAAGCACTTTAGAATGACAGATGTGAAGTATATTCCTTTTAAAACTAAATAAAGAAAGTGAACTAATTGAATCAAGTTGACTTTCCTGCCTTTTAGATCCAGATATTATACTTTGTCACTGTCCAATCAAAATCCTATTGATCCTAATTTTTAGACTTTATAGTTTTCAGATAGATAGAAGGATTAATAATAACATTACATTTCATTTTGTACAGCACTGTTCAGTCATAGTGCAGCTCAAAGTGCTGCAGTATTAATACAATACAACACAAAACACAGAAAATTGTGATAAGATGAAAAAACCTTCCTACAAAAGTTTTTAGGCCTTTTTTAACCCTCCTGTCGTCCTCCCATCTCTTTTGACTGTTCCTTCTTTCCTTCTTTCCTTCCGTCCTCCCTCTTTCTTTAATTTTTCCTTCGTTCTTCCCCTCCTTCCCTCTTTCTTTGCCCCTCCTCCTTCCATATTTTTTCCTCACTTCCTTCCTTCTCTCCTTCCTTCCTTCCTTCCTCTTTTTCTCCCTCCCTCCTTTCCTCCCTCCCTTCCTTCCTTCCTTCCTTCCTTCTCTTCCTTCCTTCCTTCCTTCCTTCCTTCCGTCTCTCCTTACTTCTTTCCTCTTTTCCTCCTTCCCTCCTTCCTTTCCTTCCTTCCTTCCTTCCTTCCTTCCTTCCTTCCTTCCTTCCTCTTTTCCTCCCTCCCTCCCTCCTTCCTTCCTTCCTTCCTTCCTTCCTTCCTTCCTTCCTTCTCTCCTTACTTCTTTCCTCTTTTCCTCCCTCCCTCCCTCCTTTCCTTCCTTCCTTTCTTCTCTCCTTACTTCCTTCCTCTTTTCCTTCCTCCCTCCCTCCTCCCTTCTTTCCTTCCTTCCTTCCTTCCTTCCTTCCTCAGTCCTTCCTTGACCTGAGGACACCAGGAAAGTTAAAGAGAGGGGTCTGTGCTGCCCTCACATGTGTTTTTGTTGTGACAAAAAGACAAAAAACCCATTTACCACGTGCATGAAGCTAGCTCCAAGCTGAATGTCATGAGATGCCTCATGTGTTGACTCACATGGATTTTAACCACATGGTGGTGTTTTAGCCACAGAGGATGATGAGTAAACCTCAAAGTCACAGAGTGTGTCCTTCATCTGGAGGATCAGAGTTCAAACTGCAGCGTCAGCAAGTCGTCACCTTTCCTGAAGTGTTGTTGTGTTATTCAGAGAAGATCTACACATATGAAGCAGGCTGGGATAAAGTATTTAGCTCCAATTCAAGACTGAAATGATACAAATTATTTAGCACAGCAATCTTCTCAGTGTTGCCTGCAGATATTAGTGTTGATTGGATATATATGGACAGAATTACAGTTATGTTGTTGCTTGTATTATGGTGCTTTTCCACTACACAGTTCCAGCACGACTCGACTCGACTCGACTTTCCATAGGGATAGTACCTGGTAACTGGTACTTTTTTAGTATCTGCTCTGCTGAGGTTCCAAGCGAGCCGAGCCGATACTAAATGTGACGTCAACAGACTGCTGGCCGCCGATTGGTCAGAAGAGTTGTCACTGGAAGAGTCATGAGCCGTCCCACACAAGAATCAAACCCGGCATTTTTAAATACCGGCAACAGCGTTACAACTGTACGGCTCAATTTTGTTGCTTTGTGTGTGACAGAAAGCCACATACAGCAACAAGTACACCATCACCTCCATGCCCTCCATTGTTTATGTGTTTGTGTCGCATATGAAACGAAGTCACGGCAGTTTCGCGGAGCGTTGCTATGACGACCCCACCCACATTGAGTTGGTACTATAGTAATGGAAAAGGTCGTTCCTGGAACCAAGCCGAGCCGAGGCAAGTCGAGTCGTGCTGGAACTGTGTAGTGGAAAAGCGCCATTATTATTAGTGCATTAGTTCACATCCCAAGTTCCATTTGACTGACATTTTATATTATTTATTATATTGTATTAAGTATAAAGTTGTCAGCAGATAGTTGCATATTTACACATGCAGCACACACACAGAGAGTTAGAGTTCACTTAGAGTTTACCTGACAAACTTAACTCAACTATTCACTCTCTATTAGTTCTGTTTTGGTCATCATCTCTTGAGAAATGTGTGGCTCCTTAGCTGTTAAAGTCTGTCTGCAGTTTATTGCTGGGCAGGCAGCGTACCACGGTGAGTTTGCCAGAGTTTTATTTGACTAAAAATCAACTTCCTGCTGCGACTGGAAGCAAGTCTGATGAGAGCAGAAAGACTGAAGCACAACAAACCAAAACAATGATTGATGATTTTTGATGCTTATATTTATTTCATAAGACTGTTGTCCAGTGATAATGATTTAATTATAATGTATCTAGTGTTTCTGACATATATAATCCTCGCCTGAGTGGACTGTATATATGATTTCCTCTATTGTATATGTACACATGTAATATTCCTCTTCATTATATATTTTAATGACTCTTCTTGTCCCTTACTGTCTTAATAAGAACTTAAGAACACACAACATAAAGAAAATATTAATAATGGTAATATTAATATGATTAAAAAGCCTTCCTGAATACAAAGGAATTAGTCTTCTTTCCACAAGTGTGGTGCAGCAGAGCAGAAGGCTGCATCCCCCGTGGCGTGGAGCTTAGTATAAGGGGGGCTGGGAGAAGCAAGCTGCTGGCGGGTGCAGGTGCAGGTTTGAGGTATGATCAGGTCCTGTAGGTACGGCAGGTAGGTGCATGTCTCTAGATGGATTTATATGAATAGGAGGATTTTTATACTCCTGAATGAAGGAGCCACTACAATGAAAACAGAGTGAGTGTTATATGTTGGTGTTAATAAAATGGTTCTATTAGCAATAGTTGGGAAACAACCCTCCTGTTGTCCTCGAGTCAAAGAAGGAAAGGAGGGAGGAAGAAGGAAGGAAAGGAGGGATGGAGGGAGGGAGGGAGGAAGGGAGGAAGAAGGAAGGAAAGGAGGGAGGGAGGAAGGATTGAAGGGAGGAAGAAGGAAGGAGGGAGGAAGGAAGGAAGGAAGGACCGTTTGAGGTATGATCAGGTCCTGTAGGTACAGCAGGTAGGTGCATGTCTCTGAATGAAGGAGCCACTGCAATGAAACCAGAGTGGGTGTTATATGTTGGTGTTAATAAAATGTTTCTATTAGCAATAGTTGGGAAACATATTTATCCCCTGAGCACAGAAGCTTTTGTGGCTGCTAATGTCTTCAGATCCATTATGTGGAGGTTATGACTCACTTATCTCTCCATCACAACACATCAATGTATTACCTCATCATCATGACTGCATTATTTCATTATCTCCCCGGATAACACTGGAGCTCACGTTTATTTTTCTAAGATCAGTATCTCAGTATAACGGTACGATGGTATGTCGAGGTATCAAATATTGTTTTCTGATGATGATGATCACATTTTTATAAATATCTAATTATCTCAGTGTAATGGATTTATATTCTTCATTTGTGGTTCATCCCAGTCATCACAGAGTCATTCCTCCTAGCCATGGAAGACAAAGTGAAAATGTAAGAAGCCTATACATACATATCACCATCACTGCTTATTAGCCAAAATGATATAATAAAGTTATGGTTAAACATCCTGCAGATTTTACTTGCAACATTTCATCCAGCAGGTAAATACCTACAGGAAGGAAGTGAAGCATATAAACAGCAAAATAACTAGTGACATAATCATCTAATCATGTTCATATGTGTCATGTTTCTGTATCCTTATTATCAAAGGGAAATAAAAACATTAAAATAATAGATATAAAGGAGCATTGCACAATTTTTCAATCAATAAGTCACAAATGATGCAATAAAAATAGAAAATTATATAATAAGATAGGTTAACCCTCCTGTCGTCCTCCCGGGTCAAATTGACCCCATATGTTTTAAGTGTTCCTTCCTTCTTTCTGTCCTTCCTTCCTTCCTTCGTTCCTTCCTTCCTCCATCCCCCTTTCTTCCTTCCTCCTTCTTTCCTCCCTCCTTTCTTTCCTTCCTTCCCTTTCCTTCCTTCCTCCCTCCTTTCTTTCCTTCCTTCTTCCTCCCTTCCTTCCTCCCTTCCTTCGTTGACTCGAGGACAACAGGAGGGTTAACCTTCCTGTCGTCCTCCCGGGTCAAATTGACCCACCTGTTTTGACTGTTCTTTCCTTCCTTCCTTCCTTCCTTCCTTCTTCCTCCCTTCTATCCTTCCTTCCTTCCTCCCTCCTTTCTCCCTTCCATCCTTCCTCCTTTCCTTCCTTCTTCCTCCTTTCCTTCCTTCTTCCTCCCTCCTTTCCTTCCTTGAATCGAGGACAACATTAGGGTTAATGCTTGTTGCACTTGGGAGTTTCACCGTGAATGAAAAGTGTGGAATAAATTAAATGTATTATTATTTTCATTGTTATTATGATTATTATCATTATCTTTTTTATTTTTATAGCTTAGTAGTAGCAGTAGCAGCGCTGTCTAAACAGAAGGAGCTTAACGGCCATCTCTTCCAACCATATGCTGTTTGATAGCTTAACACAAAATCATTGGCATGCAACACTGCAGACACTGGAGTGGTATCATGTGTATGGATTTACATGTGTGTGTGTGTGTGTGTGTGTGTGTGTGTGTGTGTGTGTGTGTGTGTGTGTGCGTGTGCATGTGTGTGTGTGTGTGTGTGTGTGTGTGTGTGTAGTGAATCAAGTGGACATTTTGTGACAGCATTAGATTTCTGTCTGAGGCTCAGTGTTTTGGCGAGATGGAGGAAGAGAGAGCGTGTGTGTGTATCTTTGTATGTGTGTGTGTGTGTGTGTGTGTGTGTGTGCATGAGAGAGAGAGAGAAATAGAGCTCTGTTTGTTCCGCTTCTCTATTTGTCCTGAAACTGACCTCTGACATTAACTCAGATGATAAACAAACAACCAAATCTCTCTTAATCTTTGTTTAGTTGAGAAACCTGGTGGGGATTATGATTCCCAGTATTGGATTAAGATCACACAGACACCAGATACACACAGCGTATCACTAATGCAGCCAAATGGCTATGTTTCCAGCCTCTCCTTATGGCTGCTCATGCTAATAAGTCATCACTTAGCTCACTGATCAATACATTAAAATACAACAATTAGATCGGATATACTGAGAAGCCATCGGTATGTTATACTTTACATCCGTGCTGCCTGATGTGATTATTACTCTACATTATACGCTTCAGTCTGTATAGTGTCATGTTTAAATTGTTCTAGCCCCTATACTCCAGCACATTTAATTTAATTTGACATGAGGTTAAGCTCTTATGTTTGGTATGTGATCTCCAGCAGGATTTAGAAAATAAAGGTCTGTGGGTTTGAATAATATTGGACCCACTGGTGGGCTGCTCCTTTTCAAGAGATGGTATTGTTTGTTTTCTTTACTCTCACCACGATCTGTGATGAGTCTGAATGTTTTACTTATACCTAACTTTAACCACACTCTATCCAGCTGCCATGCATAGATGTTGTTTTTAACTCTAAGCATTGAATGTTATCATTAAACATCATGCATGATTTTGCAATATTCTTGTTGGCAATATGGTCGACTGCTCTGATGTCTGTGGGTCAGAGATATATGATAACTTTATTTAATTTAAAGTTCTCCCCTTCTCAGATGTGTGTTTTCATTCTGTTCTTCACTTGGATGTTTGAACTTGACACCAGAAAGTAGATCTATAACAATCTTCTGATAAAGGGTTAATTTCCTCTGCTCGCTTTAATTTAGATTTTAAGGCATAACTGTCAGTCATGATCCACTATGCACTTAAACAACTTTTGAAATGAACACAATGTGTATATTCAGAGACTTTTTCATAGATTTTTCAATGATGGAAAAGAAATAACAGTTTTAACTGAATAATTAAACTTTTTAAGGTTAATAAATATCAGGCACAACTATTTAGTCAAAGCAAAGTGTTTCGATATACCTTAAAATGTTATTGTAATAGATTTTTAATGTTAAATTGTAGGGCTGGGCCAAAATTAATGTTTTATATTAATTGCGATTTTTTTCTGGCGATTTTTTAAAAATCGATTATTGATTTATTTCTTTATTTATTTCTTAATTTTTTTCTAAAGACCAATTAAATGTAGCAGTTTAGTTTATTGTAAGATGTTGGCGGATGAGGATGTTTTTTGTGAGGGCAGGTGCACAGTTTTAAAAATAAATCTCACAAACTGATGTGATGTGTGTATTGTTTTTTGTAAATATGACTTATGATGTATTATCAAGTGTGTTGGTTCAACCTGTTCTTGTTTAAGGAAAGAAAATCACAATCATTGAAATATAAAATCGCAATACTTGTTTAATCAGAATGGCAATTTAAATAGAATCGGGACCCAAAAATCGTTAGAGAATCGAATCGGCACAAAAGCATATCGGCCCAGCCCTAGTAAATTGCTGCACACATTAGACTGAGTGACTATGCATTGTATATAAATGCCTTTAATTACAACACAGTTCAGCTCAGCTAGTGTAAATGTAAAATTAAAGATAAAAGTTGAATTTGTTTTCATTTTAAATCAAATGTTCAGAGCCAACAGTACAATATGTTTTCTTATTGAGTGTCTTGGTTTGTATGTATGTCATGAATCAAATATATCATATACTGACAGCTTCATACTGTGCTATATGTTAAAATACCTCATGCAGCTTAAACTCCTTCTGATAAGGATTCACCACATTATACCAGAACAGAATAACAATGTCAGCTCAAGTTGAATACATTCAGACACAAACTTTAACATTACCATATTATATTATGCACACCATTTAATCACATACACACATTCAGTAGATCCACAGTTGAAAAAGACTAATTGCACATTATTTTAGTCTGTTTGCTCCTTTAGTATTCTCCCAATGGAATAACAGTAGTACATTTCCATATTAATGATTACTGACAGGCAGGGAAATGCCCAGCTTCCAGCTTCCTGGTAAACAGGTAGATATTCTGTCTGGTCTTTTTCAGTCCTGTGAGAGGATGAGACAGTAAAGCCTTTTGGAGCATTGTCATCATTATGCTGGATTCATACCCCACACTTCTCCCATTCTGTTCATCATCTTTCAGTGCTTTTGCTTCCTCAAAGAGACCCATGGGACCAAAACATGAAATATATAGCTTGTGTGTGTTTCCCATAATTGGCTCTAAGGTGACGTGAGTCTTCGAGTCGTTCCAGCGGACTCCAAAACAGGCTGCTTGAATTCAGCCATTGTGCTCACATGCTTCACCCTCAATGCAGGCATTTGTTGATGTACTGCAGGATGATTGTCAGTCCTTACTCAACCTATAGGCTGCAGAACCAGTTTTCAAGACTCCTCTAATGGTCACAAGGTTATCTTGTGTTTGTTAAGATGTTTGGCATTCGGTTTACAGGCTATTGCAGGAGTGTTAATGTTAGCATTGCATGAAATGTACTGAAGGTAACATAATAATATTTATTTAGATTATGATTGAGGACTTCAGTGTTTTGTTAACAAGTAGAAGCAATGAGAAAATAAATACTCAGATGAGGTGCATGTGATATTCTTTTAAATGGAATCTGAATAAAAACATCAACTTAATTGCTCTTGTATATAGTAACAAGACTGAGAGTCCACAGTCATGCTAGTGGTTTCTTCTTCTTTGTGCTTGATGCTAATGTTTAATTTAGCAAGTTAGCATGCTCACATAAAGTACAGCCGAGGCTCATGGAAATTAGTTTCATCTTTTAAATACAATCTGAATAAAAACACTTAATTAACATTTATTTGATGGTGTGTTTTGTTTTTCTTGTTCTTGAATATAATACAAGACTGAGAGTCCACAGTTATGCTAGTTTTGGTTGTAATTAGACACAGTGGTGCTTAGAGCTTGATGCTAATATTGGTGTGCAACTCTACTCACAATGACAATGCTAAAACGCTAATTTTAAGCAGGTATAATGTTTAATTTAGCATGTTAGAAGCAATGAGAAAATAAATACTCAGATGAGGTGCATGTGATATTCTTTTAAATACAATCTGAATAAAAACATCAACTTAATTGCTCTTGTATATAGTAACAAGACTGAAAGTCCATAGTTATGCTAGTTTTGGTTGTAATTAGACACAGTGGTGCTTTGAGCTTGATGCTAATGTCGCTGTGCAACTCTACTCACAATGATAATGTTAAAACGCTGATTTTAAGCAGGTATAATGCATTTTAGCATGCTCATATAAAGCACAGCCGAGGCTCATGGAAATGTCATTAGTTTGGCAGGTATTTGGTCATAAATCAAAGTACTGGACAAATTGATCCTCTGAAAAGTCACATTTAATCCTGAGGTGGACATATGTATATGAAACTTATGGCAATTCATCCAAAATTATTGAAATATTTCATGAAAAACTAGAAATGCCTTCATGGTTTCAAGATTCAAGATTCAAGATGCTTTATTTGTCAGTCATCATGTCAGACATGTGAGCGAGTTATAGTACTCAGGTCTCACATACTAAAATAAATTAAATCTAATTTAAAAACAAGCTAAAACAGGCTAAAACATAATATACAAATAAAACATAGTTAAAGTGACTGGTAGTTAAAAGTGCATCACAGACAGTCAGGGTATTACTAAAGTCATTAGGATACATTATCTGGAAACAATTAATTTTATGGCAATTAGTCGATTAGTAGATGTTGAGGTATGACACATGATAAGGAAACCCATTGACCTGCTGGAGGCACTAGAGGAAAAATGAGAGGATCACCAACGTCTGTAAGTTTCATCCTCTGAGACAATCTTTCCATCCAGTAGTTGTTGAGGTATTTTAGTCTGGACCATAGTGGCAACCCAACCAACAAGCCAACAATGCCACCATGTCTAAAAATATTCTGTATTTGTTAGTGCACTCCAAAATGAAACAACATATTGCCCAATGTTCACAAACTACTGTGCACCTGTTAGCCGAAACAAGAAGGCAGCTCAGTCTGATTATCAAGGTCACCATTATACCTAAAACTGTTGGGTTAAAGAAAAGAAAAGAAAAAGTAACTAAAAGCTGCCAAACATGTCCTCATATATCCACCTGTGCTGTTTGTATCCTGGTGAAGGTTTTCCTGTCTGCAGCAACGTCCTTGTTGGTCTTACACAAACAAGTGAGAACCAGTTTGAATGACGATGACAGCCCACAGCATTGTTGCCCTTTTCTAACCAATTATTATGTACAAATTTCCCAACTCCTCTGTTGTTTTTGCTGTAGGTGTGGTTTCGTGAGATAAGAAGGCAAGAGGCAAAGAGTTCACCTCCCATTGTACGCAGAAAAGTCACAAAATGAAGTTGACGAGCAAGGCTGAGGGAGGAAGTTACAAAATGCCATCAAAAAAAAAAAAGATTCACCAACTGAAAGCTCAATTATCTTATTATAATTCTTGTAAGAAAGGGTAGCGTGGTTAAAGAAATAGTTGCAACAGATTGAGAAATGCACTTTGTTGGCAAGAGGTTTGATACTACTCTTGAGAATGATACAATTGTTTTTAAAGGTTTGTTAAAAATGTGCATTTTGTGTTTATGTTGGTTTTATGACATTTGAAATGACATTTATTTTAACCAAAAGTAAAACTGAATGCTCCTAAAAATGTCAAATGGTGTAACCACAAAAGAACAAAAGATATATTAGATATTTTATCCACCTACATTTTATTCAAGTGCACTTATAAATGAAAAGAAAATATTTTTGAGTATTTCTACATTTCTAAATGTCAATATTGAGCAGGACATATCCAAAAAATAACATTTTCCTTCTAAATAAGTTGTGACGAAGGATGTAAAATGTGTTTAAAGCCCACAACGCTGCTTTGAAAAAGTGTATTATATGTATTCCACATTTTAGTTCACATTTATTTTTGTGTATATCTGATTTTTATGAAAAAATAATGGTTACACCAATCTCCACAGGGTTGCAACAATTGGTGTAACCTGTACTTTTCATAAAAAATCTGATAGACTGCCTGATCATGAGAATGATACAATTGTTTTAAAAGGTTTGTTAAAAATGTGCATTTTGTGTTTTTGTTGGTTTTTTGACATTGTAAATGATAAATGCACCATTTATTTTAACCAAAAACGAGACTGAATGCTGAAATGTCAAATGGTGTAACCACAAAAGAACAAAAGATATATTAGATATTTTATCCATCTACGTTTTATTCAAGTGCACTTATAAATGAAAAGAAAATATTGGTGAGTATTTATTTAAATTTTAATGCATTTTGTCGATATTGAGCAGGACATATCCTAAAAATAACATTTTCCTTCTAAATAAGTTGTGACGAAGGATGTAAAATGTGTTTAAACCCCACAGCGTTGCATTGCAAAATTATATTTATTTGTTTATATTTATTAGTTCACATTTATTTTCATGTACAGATTTTTATGAAAGAATACTGGTTACACCGATCTACATTGGGTTGCATCAATTGGTGTAACCAGTATTTTTCATAAAAATCTGATCCACTGCCTAATCATGTTTCTTCTCCAGTCAAACGACATTGTTAGTTGAAGAAATGGACACTTAAAATCAAATATGACAGTCAACAAGGTTCAGTGAACTTAGTGATGGTGTCAAACTTCTCAACCAGCTCTCAGCAAAAACATCAAATAAATCAAACTCTTCACAACACTGAACTGGTTCTTTAATAACACCAATAACAGTCAACCCAGCAATAATTTTGTGCACTTTGTGTGAACATGAAGAGGATTACACTCTCAAGCAGCGGACCTCCAGGCTTTGAAGGTGTTTTCATCCAGTGCTCGGGGATCAGCCACTGTTACTCTGAAGAAAAAGAAAGAAGAAGATTATGAAAATGCTAAACAACAACAACAGCTTGTTAATATAGTATATCAAGCCTTTGTTCTGCCTGAACCATTACAGGCTTTGTGTTATATAGCGAACTGAGGGTGGCCAAAGATTTAGTGTGTCCACGCGAATCATGGCCCACTCTCTCTCTCTCTCTCTCTCTCTCTCTCTCTCTCTCTCTCTCTCTCTCTCTCTCTCTCTCTCTCTCTCTCTCTCTCTCTCTCTACCCCCTCTCTCTCTCTCTCTCTCTCTCCGAGCTCTTGCCCTTTTCTCTTCCCTCTAAAGAATCTCACCACAACAGGCAACATCCAACACTGCCAAGAGAAATGACTGGAGCAAATCTATCAGGGTTGAGTGAGAGCTAACCAAAAACACACACTGCCATTTTTCTGCGGCTTGAGGCCAAAGAGGAATGTAATGAACAAGCATGACCTGAAAAGGAGAATCTTATTTATCTGACTACCAAGTGGCTCACAGTATATATATGTATAACAACCGCTACAGGAGCCACTTGAACTCTAGTCTTGTAGTTCCTTTTTTTTCTTCTTCTTCTTTTTCTAACATGGCAGCATTTTGACAAGAAAGACTGACTGAAATGGAAATGGAATAGATGAAGACTAGAGATGAATGAATCAGTGAGTCCATGGCCATCTATTAGATTATCATCAAATACTGATGCAGAGTCAGATCAAATGTCTCAGCTCTGCCATCTCTTGCACAGGTGTCTTATTAGTGTTTCTGGGAATGTACTACACACCAATCATCACCAACTAATTAGCTTTATATTGGTGGCTACACTTTGTCCTCGGCCTTCAAATTATACTCACCTTTTTACTCTGCAATCAGGAGAACATGCAGTTTGTATTTTTTAGTATTTTATCTGGAAAATAAACTTGCGGGAATGTGAGCATGAGTTTGAAAGAGACAATGAGTAGCTACAGGGTAGAAAATTAACTTTTTTGTCCACTGGCCATTTTACCAGCCACTCTACAAATTACTGTTGTTGTTTTGGCCGGTGAGAGAACCATATTTACCAGCCACTTACATATTTTACCAACATTTGGCGGGTAGCTAGTAGCTGGTGCCACTTTCGTGCACCTGAAGGTGAACATGCAGTATGTGTAGCTGTTTACGCAACACATACGCTTGAAGTGGACTAAACTAGTGTATTGTAGAGCTGAATCAAGGTTGATTAAGTAATTAGTCAACTGACAGAAAACTGACAATCAATTTTAATTGGTTCAAGTCTGGCAAAGGATGTTTGTTGCATGTCTTACCCATTTCACTCTCTTCCATTGTTTCCTGTTGGCCTCTCTGCCACTGACTGTCCAATTAAGGCAAAATGCCCAAAAAATAAATAAAAAAATGAATAGGTTAATTTGTAAAAAAAAAAAAAAAAAATGGCAAGAATTTTTGAGGATTTTCTCTGTTGTTTTTTTTTTTCTTAAATCATTGTAATCTGACTATTTGTATTTTGAACATAAACAATTTCAGTGACCTTGAGCTCTCAGATGTTATGGTGAGCATTTTCACCATCTCTGGACATTTAATAGACTAAATAATTAACTGAGTAACTAAAACAAGAATGATTGACTGATTAATCATGATGGAAACAATTTAATTATCATAATTTAATCAATTAATTATAATAATCGCTCCTGTACAGTTCATACAACTGTACAAACTGTGTTATTCTATTCATATGAATCAGCACATTAGTCAAATTTAGAAATTATTTGTGACTGTAATGAATAATAATAGGTTTTTATTATAATTTACACTCACCTGCCTCTTTATTAGGAACACCTGTGCAATCTAATTGAATCCAATTCAACCGCTCTGCTTTAAAGTCTACATTTATGACGTTTATACATTTTTAGTGTTTGTTGACATTGTCATGAAGGTGATAATTCTGATTTATTTTTATTACTGAGGTCGTGCTAAGTGGTGGTGGCATACTGAGGTATTATATTGACTGGTGTTCCTAATATTTTGCCCCCCTAATGTATGTTAATGTAGTGGACAAAAAAATATCAATTCAATATAATGCACCACAGTACGCCAGCACCTCAATAACAAACATAAAATACAATTATTATTACAAGTATTAAATTGCATTAAGATAAGATGTATTTTTGTTGATCCCCCTTGGAAAAAAAGTAGCAGCATAAGGGTGGAAGTGATACAATAAATACAATAAAAATACAAAATAAAATACTATATACAGTAAACAATCTTTGTGTAAATAAATCTGCAATATATAAATGTGCAATATGCATAAAATCCTGAGATAATACACATGTGTGCAATGTTCCTGGGATTAACATAGTAAGGACAGCATCAGTCTTTTTGAGGTACTGGGAGAATAACACATGAACTGAATCTATAAAATGATGACAGCTGATTAATGTGTTAGTATAAAACTAATTATAATACCACACAAATGCCACTGTGGTGTAATGCAACATAATTTACAAGAGACTAATGGATTAATAAGACGATTTCTTTCTTCTTCTTCTTTTTTTTTTTTTTTAGTAAATATTCATTTAAATAGCTTCAACTCCTCCCATAAAGTGAAACTATCGTGTGTGTTTAAATCCCCCAACCTTGCTCTCTGATTGGCTATCTATGGACCTTGTTATTCAAGCATTCAACATCTGGGAGAAAAAAGTGAGCTGGGCGGTGTCACAACACACAAAAAAAAGAACGTTCTACTCGACCAATCAAGTGCGAGATGAAACCTTATGCTCGCGTGTGATTGGCTGGAACGCCTGTCAGTTTGTGCCTCAGAGGGGGGGGCGGGGCTTGTGCAGCTGCTGGAGTGTTGTGATTGCAGTCTGGCTTCAGTCTTGTCACAGTAGTGAGGGGCGCCTTTTCGCCGCTCTGGTGCTCTGGGAATACTAACCGTTTTTTGGCGAAGAAAAACTAGCTTTAACTAACATATTCATTGTGCTTTTTTCTATCACCCTCACTTTAACCTGCGTCTCTGCTCAAACGGACGACGAATATATGTGTTTTTTTTTACGTGGAGCTACGAAGGAAACAATAAAAGGTAAGAAGTGCTTGCTTGGCTTATAGTTGGGGAGAGACTTTGCGATGCTGCTGCTGCCGCCGCTGCTGCAGCTGCACTCACTTTGCTCATTAAAGAGTCTCATGCTTCAAGTTTGCTACAGCGGAGATGATTTAAACTGTGTGTATCGCTTTTAAAGCTGCACACATAAACTCACCATATATTTCACGTCTTTTTTAACCCCAAACTCTTCCGTCACTCTGTTTTTAAGTTGAATTTGAGCACCCGGAGAAGCCGCCTATCTCCTCACAATTTTTCCTCCTCTTGTGTGTGTGTGATTTTTTTTGGGGGAGTGTTGGACATTTTCACACTGCGGATGAATATCAATAATTGCAAGCTCATATCAGCTAAAGGTTACAATGATTTTTGCGAGCTGTTAAATGTATTTTGCAGCCCTCTACATCCGCGCTGTGGTCGGGCTGCTTTTTTTTTGACACACAGTCGCAGATTTCTATAGATGCTTTGTCTCGGCTGCAACTAAAATGTCTCATTATTATCAAATCCTCCAACAATGAAATCATGTTTTCTCTTCATATTGATAGTTAATTGGAGTCCTCAGCAACTTATCACGAATTAACAGCTGATCCGGTGTCTCTTTTTGAGTGGCATCTTGCCCAAAGACACTAATTGAATTTGGATACTCTGGTTTATTTTGCATCGGGGAGGAAACACACTCACTGTGTTTCTTCAGGGCCAGTTTGTGCGAAGAAAATGAACATCTAATAAGGGGTTAGGAGGGGATTTGCTCCTTTTTCTTAACTAGCAGATAACATTAACAAATCAATTTGAGCTTGCGTGGTGCCTTGAGGGGAAAAAACCAGCGGTTGCGTGACTGGTCGATTAAATTGCAACCTCATATTTGGCTCTTCATTTGCATAGATTTTTACCTGCTAAAATATGCTTACTTCAGCTGCAGCCCTGTCTAATTGCCAAACTCGGAAAGGGGGGAAAAAAACCGATGAGCTCATTGTTCTAACAGGTTTCTGCTCTTGCACGCAGGGCTCCAGCAGCAGTCAGTATTGGACCTCAGCATTGCCAACAATGCACAAAGAAAGAAAGAGAGAGAGAAGGAGAGATTAGAAAACCTGTGTTTTTCACTCATTACATTCCCAGGAGTCGCTAGTGGTGGTTATTTATGTTGAAATAGATGCTCGAGCTGCTCTTGAGGCATCCTCAGCAAGAAATAGGGGGCTATGATTTGTCTCAGCCTGTTGTGCATTAGCCTTCACTTCTCCCTCAGTGGGTGTTCAGTTTCAGTTGAGGCTAGGAACATTTCAACAATAAATAAATCTCTTTCTGTGCACAAACAGAAATGGACTAGACCATTACTTTTTTTCTCCCCCAACTGTGGCCCTATTGCAAGGTAACATGCGTGCCCTCTTGCCTGACTCAAAGGCAGCTTGCTTCTGTTGTTCTGTTTGTTTGTTTTTTGCTCTGATCCTACAAAAGTTTTGGAGGCAATTTTTTTAAAGAAAAGATGGTCAGCTTAAGGGTTACATTGCCTTGATTGAACGGCGTTGAGAAGTGTGCGCTTCTTGTTTTGGCTGCCACAGGAGGGGAGCATCCTGCACTTCCTGCTCCAGCCTGGTCAGATGTTTTAAGTGGAGACAGCGTGGTCGGATCTTGTGATTTTCTTGGGTTTTGCCTCGTCTCTGCTCCTCTCAGCTGCTGCAGTGATATCACAGGATGGAGAGGCAGGCCACTGATGGCTTGCGGTTTTGCCACCGCAGTTGTACAGTGACTTAGCACTCTGTGCAGCTCAGAGGACACTGCAATGTGGTCTCAGGTTATTTTATTTGACATGTTACTGCTGTGCTGACAGGGAGAGGTGCTGCTGGAGTCTGTCTTGTTGCAACCATCATGTTTGTCTGTGCTTCCTCCTTTTTTATATACTATACATAGTGCATACAAATCTATATTCAACCCTCGTTTGTGGCAGTCTCCCACGCTCACAATCAGCTCCTCTGTGTTTTTTTTCTCCTCCTCTTTTTCACACAGCACCATTAGGAAAAGTCACATTCTGCTGACGAGCGAGTTACAGTCACACACACAAAAAAAAAATGTAAGAGAGCAAAGTACCAGCAGTGCATTCATTTTCTCGTCACCGCTGAAAATTGCTTGCTCTTCGTCCGGCTCTCATTTTCAGGCCCTGAAAGGTGCGTCGCTCAGTTAGCATGGTTAATGGTGCATTTAGCCCAGTGTGTAATTTTATTTCCGATTTCCATTTCGGCGCTTGCTTTTAGTTTGAAATGACAAGAGGCCCCGGTGGAGGGCCCCCTGTGTGTGCAGATGGCATCTTCCTAATGGTCCTCAGGGTAATGATGTTTGAAATAGGCTCCTAACCAGGGCCGAGGACTGTGGCGCTGGGGGATGTTCGGCAGGCCCATTTCCATTTTCATCATCGAGATAAAGTGCTCAATATCTGAACATAGCTACATATAACACTCATACACCAGCGTACGCATAGTTGGCTTGCAGTTTGGATTGGCCAGAAGGGGAAAAATGGGAAAACCTCGCTGGGACGCATGAAGACACGATACATTAAATCTTCAGTTGAACTTGCAGTTGCTGAATTGCTCCACTCTCGCTCATTTCCCCCCCATTTCAAGCTCAGTGGAACTCGAGAGCATCGGATAATATTTTTCGGGCTGTTGTTGTGGCACCTCGACAACAGTGATTTGTCTGAAGTGTCTCAGACTTCCAGCTCACGGCCGGCGTTTTGCAGCAGCCGAGGTCTAAAGAACGGGCCGGCTCAACGCTGCGCTTCAGGAAGCAACAGTTAATCTCAGCTCCTCATCCGCGACATATGGGACTTTGTTTGGCCCCGCACCTGAGAGAGGCTCTGGTCTATGGCACCTCATATTTCATTTTGATAATGGCTGGTTACCCATAGCAACGGGGCGGCCAATGAGAGCCCCGTTTCTTGAAGGGGATGGTGGAGAAAGTGTGAAGAGCTCCAAGGCTGCATCCCTCCACACACCCGCAACTCCCCCCCCCCCCCCCCCCCCCACCACCTCTACCTCCCTTTTCTGGCTGGTTGTGTCGTGTCCAGTGAAGGGTGTGGGACCCCTGGGGAGTGAATTATTACCTGTCAGCCCCACAGGCTCCCCTCCATCCATAATCCAGGGCTGACACAGCACACGCCTGTCCAGGCTATCTGCTGAGACCACCAGGCCTTGGCCTCCAGGTCTGGCCCCATTTGGCCACAGCCGCTAAGAAATCACATTAACATGTTGCATTAAGCGTTACAAATGGGCGGGTTAAGAATAGCAGGCAGACCTGTCTCATGCCTTGTGCAGCATGGATGAAGAGGATTCTCCATCACTCGTCTGACTGGATGTTTTTTTCTAATTGAATAGTTTGCATCCACTTTTCCAACTGAGCAGAACCGGCTCCGTTACAGCACCCAGAAAGGTTTTGCTGATTCAGAGCACAGTATATTGGCCTGCAGACATAACGTACACTGCCATGATTGAGCTTAGTGGAAGGAAAGGTGAATACAATGGGTGTTTTTAGCACAGAATACCTTTTTTTTTTTTTCTCCCACTAGTCCAATCATCCGCTATTAGATTTGAATCCTTGGCAGGCTTGTAATTACTTTTGATTCCAAAAACAGGCGTGCAGCAGCTTCCCCGCTGTGGCCCCGGTGTGGTTAGTGCACGACTGGAAATTATAGCCGAGCTGATGAGTGTGTAAATTTTGGGAGGAAAAGCTTGGAGTTCAGTGAAAGGCTAAAGGCAGAAAGAAGAAGGGGAAAAAAAAAAGATGGCGGGAGGCGGCAGACCACAAACTGGACAAGTGACAGGCCTCGCTCCGTCCATCCAGACTGGCTGTCTTCCTGTGGTTTTGTCGAGCTGCTCTTCAGAAACGTTAACCCCTTGTCGAACACGGGCTGGGGCTCCGCCTGCCAACCCGCCGCGGCCACAAGCAGCGCAGCAGGAACACTTGGATGATTGTCTGTTCCGCTTCATGAAGCACGGTGGCTGGAGTCCAGCAATTACAGGGGAAAATTTAACCTGTGGCTGTGGCAATGTCAGCAAACTGCCTCAGATTGATATTTTTAGATCGGAGAGGGTCTTACAGCATGACAGAATCTTTGTTAAAATCTGTTGTATGTTTTTCTTCTTTCTTTTGAGGCTTTCTCTCCTTTTGTTTAATTTCCGTGTAAAGTCACGCACCGAGGTTTCTGAGCTTTTTGTTTGTGGTTTAGTTTTTTAAAATGCTGCCGTCAGATTCATAATACTTGTAGATTTATGGTTCTTTAGTGTCTCTCTCTCTCTCTCTGTGTCTGTCTGTCTGTCTGTCTGTCTCTCTGTCTGTCTCTGTCTGTCTCTGTCTCTCTGTGCTTTGAGTTTCCCTTCACATGAAAGTACCTACACATAGTATAGACACGTGCTTTGATTTGTGTAAGAAGGATGTGCTCGCTACCCACAGGGCAGCTTTGGAAGCAGCCTGCACAACAAAAAAAGGATTCCTCATGAAAGGAGAGAAAATGAATCACCCAAAAAATGAATTCTTGTCGTTTTTCATGCATATTTTACATGAAGAAGTAGCTAATGCGGCTTCATATGTGCATGGATTTTCATTGTTTTAAAGGATTATTAGCTGATGACTAAGCGCAAAGATCTTCCAAAAACTCCCATTCAGCCGCATCAAACCTAAAATCCTCAGAATCCAGTTCATTTAAAGAACCCCCCCCCCCCCCCCGTACCAATCAGTAGCATAAAATGAACTCCCCTACAGATTACGCTCCCTCTCGCCAACCGTGGAGAGCACAGAAACCTCTAAGTTCGATTCTCCACGCTTCTGTGTTTAATAGAAGGAAACGCCTGGAATAAGGAAACGAGCGCCTCTGTAAATAGCCTCTGGCCGTACATACAGTTATTGATTGGTGAACTCTTTAGTTGGGTGGACAGGGGTGATGCAAAAGTGCATTGGTTTGTTGCTCCAAATGATCTCTTAATCACTTCATAATGAGGGCAGAGCTCCTGCATCATTGATTAGCCAGCCAGGCTGAAAGTGGAGCAAACTGCCCCCCTCTCTCTCTGTCTCTCTTTCCCCCCCTGACTTCCCAATCTCCTGACCCTCAAGCTGTGGTATCAAAGTTTTTCAACATAGGATTTAAAGTGTCTCACAGCAGCATGTTTTATACTGTGTTTTTAATATATCTGGTCAGCTGGTGCAATGATCCAAAAACGTCCTCACACACCTCCCATATGGAGTTCAGCTCTTGTCCATCCTGTGCTGAGTGCAGTACATTCAGAGATAATGAAGATGATGTGATGATGACACTGGGCTCTAATAAACATGATACAGTAGAAAATGAGGTTAAGTGCAAATGCTGACAGGAAAATAGTTGTGGCTGAAACAGTTTGACCTGAAACATGAGCGTGTCAACATGATGAGTGCATGGCAGAAAAACTCACACACACACAGCTGTATATTATATATGTATCTGCTAATGGCTCTGCATCCCTTAAAATACATACCAAGGGAAATACCAGGAGGCATTAATGTGTTAATCAACTCTATTTTAAGTATGTTTATTAGAGCCTGACCGATATATGGGTCAGCTGATATTGGCCGATAACACATATATATCAGTATCGGCTTATATGTTGTCTGATATTTGCTGATATTAAGGCTGGGCGATATAGATAAAATCAAATATCATGATATGTTTGACCAAATATATCGAAGTGGTTTAAAGCTAGAGCTAGAACAGTCTGGTAAGTTCAGAAATGTACATTATTTCACTGTAATTCAGCCTTTAAAACAGTAAAAACAACCGCATCATCATATCACAATATCCAAATTCTCAGACAATATCTCGTCTCATATCATGATATTGATATAATATGGACATTTTGCCCAGCTCTAGCTGATATATATTAAAGAGTTATTATTTTTAGGGCATTTTTGGCCTTTATTTGAAAGTATTTAGCTGATATTTTTAAATATCAGCTAAATTCATGTTTATTTGATTCTTTCTCTTAAGTCCAGCTTAATATATACCTGCATGTTTTTATTAATAAAGATTGATTGTAAAGTATTAAATTGACAGTGATCTTTTACTGATTCAGTGCAGTCATTTTATACAATAAAGTTTATTATCAAACTGTAGAATATCATGCTTTCATTACATATCTTTGTTACAAGTTTTTATAAGATTATTGACTGATATATTTTTGACATCCTGGTATGGGTCAGGCTCTAACTTTTATAGCTGCAAGAAGCAGAGATTATTTGTTCTGTCTGCAAACAAACATCTGCAGCTTCTGTTCTCTCAACGTTACTGATAGTCATAATGTATTATTAAAGGTTTATTATCCGTAGATCATATGTTTTGAGTATTTGGTTAATTCTGGATATTTAATATATTAAGACAGTCATTTCCTTTGCTAGTTTGTGCTGTTTGATGTTGTTTTGTGAGCTCTGTAGCCAGGTTTGGTGAGATTGGCAGGTGTAGGATTAGCCAGCTTCTCAGAGAGGCTTTAAATTTAGTTTTTTACCTCGGTAAGAAAGGCAGCCATGATTTCTTTGTTCTTCAGAGAAATGCAAATACATGTAGAGCACACACACATGTCAAACTCCGGGCCTGTGGGAGAGCTTGTAAAGAATATAATCTGTGTGACATGTGTTGATATGTGTGTGTGTGTGTGTGTGTGTGTGTGTGTGTGTGTGTGTGTGTGTGTTTCAAAGGTCATCTCAGGTGATCAGTAATCACCTGCCTGAGTCTAAAACCTGTGAGAATGAGTGGCAGCTTCATGGTTTTAAAGGACTCATACATGCGTTTGAGGTATTTTATCCAATAATGAACAGTGTATGAATTCAATTTCATACCCAATCTGTACTACATCACACATGTATTGGTAACATGGTAAGTTTTATCCATATTGGCCGCCTCTTCTGAAGCACTATCGTTTTTCTTCATCTCCATCGCTAAGCGTTTTTCTTTACTCCGACTTCCCAGAGATCAGCTCTCAAACGAGTGGCTCCGGCTCTACGATAACGTCCGTGTATTTTCAATTTGGGAAGTTTTCGTTGCCGTTAGTGGAGTTATTTTCTCGCTATCACAGCTCGTCGTACTAACAGCCTAGTTACTCTCCTGTTTCCCCACCAAACAAACGGCTGTTGTTGCTGCAGGGAATGTAACCATCCATCTTTGTGCCAGAGGTTATTTCCCTGGAAAGACCTACCAGACACCCAGCGCCTCTCACCACCCCACCCCACCCCCCCTCCCCTCCCCATGATTTTGGTCCATGCTCTTTAAAAAGCAGACATTTGTCTCGCTTTTCACCACAGGAAGTTTGTGCCTGACACACGTTCCCTCGAATCCCAACACATCTCATCTGTTGAAATGGCCCTTTATTTTTCTTTTTTCTAACAGGATATTTTGGCCTTCAGCGTTGTGCTTTGGCTCATCATTAGTAAAGCAACGAGCTTCCTGTTTTCCTGCTTTCTTTTTGGGTGACACAGATTGAAATCTCCCAAGTGACGGAATGATGAAATTGAGAGAAAACAAGGTTGATATCCAGGAATGATGAGGAAAAACAGGAAGGCTTCATTTAAGTTGGCCCGACGTCGCCTGAGAATCTGCCGTCCGCTGTGTCTACTTTGGCACAATTTAGCTTTTTCAGACTGTTTGTTAGTCGCTTGTTTCTCAAACTTCCCCCTGCCAGACAGTTTTAAATGTAGAGTTATTTATTTAGGAGTCGGCTGCATGCCTCAGCTTCTGCTTTGGTGCAAGTTTAAGATAAGAAAACAATTTGTGTGTAGTTTAGTAAAGCAGGTGATCTTTGAATGAAAAACAGCGTGATTGTGTGACATTGAAACATCTGCTGGAATTGACTTCAGAGTAAGATCTCTAGCTAATGATTATTTTCATTATTAATTCATCTGTCAGTTATTTTTGTGATCCATTGTTTACTCAGTGGAACGTCAAGGCTGAATGAGGACAATTGTCACATGTTTCCAGAGCCCAAATTACTGTCTGAGACTGTTTGAGCTCATAGATGGAACAGAAAATTTAAGTGTCACTCATTCATTGGCATGTTTTTAACAACAATTACCAAAAAAAGTAGCTAGTTTCAGCTTCTTTAATAGGGCCGAGCGATCCGGGCAGAATATAAAAATACAATTACCCGACTATCGATATTGTGACAGTATTGTAGGGATGAGTCTGTACTTTCAGAAAATATTTGCACAATGAGATTTTTGATAAATAATCATCAGTAATGTGGATAAAATGAGTAAGAGGATAAAGTTAGATCAAAGACCAGTCTGTCAAGCTCAGAAAATTGCACTTTTCCTGTAATGCAGGCAAGACACTTATCCTATATCACCGTATTAAGATATCTATAAAATATCACAATATCGATATATTTCTTTCGTCTAGCAAGATGGTAAGCTGACACACTGACATTATATAGACTAAACAATCAATTGCAGCCTTATTTTGACTGGAATATACTCAAATGTTAAAACTAAGTGGAAGAAAAGTAGCACTTTGTCACATTTGCTTGGTCTGGCAACGATTATTATATACAACTGATTATTTGGCTACTTGTTTGGAAGTTGGAATCACTATTTTTTTTTTGTTTTAGTTTAGTTTTTTTTTTTTTTTTTTTCTATGTCCAGGAGTGAAATCTACCAGAAAATTCACAGCAGTGAACTAAGACGACGTGTAAGGAAGTGTGCAGAGTAGTGTTGTTGTTGGAAAAGTCGTTTCCGAGGTCCAAAACAGCCGGTGATGCAAAGCAATGACGGCAATGAGTTTTTTTTTTGGCAAAGTGAGACTAAGCAGAGATTGAAGAGCCCATCTGATATCTTTTTTTTTTTTTTTTAAGGTTTCTCTTTTGGTAATCCTTTGCACAGCAATTGTCTGGCTTGTCACATCTTGGCTAAAGCAATTAGGCTGACTGCATTAGGGAGGGGGAGGAGGGGGAGGAAGAAGAAGAGGAGGAGGAGGAGGAGGAGGAAGGTAAAAAGGGGAAGGGGGGTATCTGCTACTTAGTTACTATAGAAGTAATTCTGAGTTATGATCATGTCTCATTGTTGCTTATTGCAGTTTTTCGAAATGAGAATTTTTATGGTCCTGAAACGTGAAATGAAGCAGGAAATTAAAAACCTAAGATAAGCTTTTTTTTTTTCTTTTTTTTGTCCCCCTCATCCAAAAACTGCTGCCGTCACACAGTTAATGCCTCATCATCCCATTCCTGCACCACACACACGCTCACAAGGTGACAGGTATTCACATATTGAATTTAAGTGTTAAGAGAAAACACTTTTTTACCCCCCAAATACACCCTTTGAAGCCTAAATGGGGCTTGACTCAGCAATATAATGTGTCATGTACCTTCGATGAAGGGGGGGGGGGCCTAACTGCATCTCATTTTCCAAACTTTCCAAAAATAGCCAAGCCCGTTCGACCTTGTTCCTGTTTTTTTTTTTTTTTTAAAGTTGGCCAAGTCCCCGTCGCTTCTCCTGCGCTCAATGCTGGACAGCAGGAAGTGAGACTCTCTGAGAGGCCTTAATTATGGGTGAAAGGTTTATTGATGGTTTATAAAAACTCCTGATTGGATTCCCAACTCTCCTCCTCCTCCTCCTTGTTCTTCTTCTTCCTCCTCCTCCTCTGGCTCTTTTTATCCGATTTCTTATGCATGCACTCTGCGCTCTGGAGATAGGAATTGTGGCTGATTTTCCACAAACACTCGCTGCTTAAATCTGGAATGTGTTAAATTTAGACTGAGCCACGCTTTTTTCCTTTTAAGATTGAACTCTGAGTCTGTGTGTTTGTGTGTTTGTAGCGTTACCTGTTTTGGAGGAGTTGAGAGGATAGAAGTGTATGGGAGGATGTTGTTTTTTTTTTTAATCTATACTTTTAGCTCTCACGCTATTATTTGTGTGTATTTCAGCATGTCACCATATGTGCAGTGAATATTTGGCTCAGACACGGGTGTAAGATAAGTCTGCTCGCCTACACTTAGCTTGGTCAATTTCCTCCATTTCTCAGAACTCCAGGCTTGTTTCCATCGAATCGAAGCTATTTTTAAACCGGTCTTTTCGGAGGGGGGGTAGGAGGTGGTGAGAGGGGGTTGGAGGAGGGCGTATGTGGGGAATGCGGGAGTTTATCTGGGGAGGGTTTCAGTTAGTGTCATATGAATCCAAACCAGGCAACGGTCCAGGGTGAGTAAAACACACCACCCCCCCACCCCACCCCCCCCCCCCCCTCCAGTGCCACGAACTCTTCCCATTCCAAGTGTGTGTGTCAGTTTATTAACCATGTGTTGACTCATCCCGCAGCTGTGACACTGTGGGAGACCGCGGGGGCACGTTATTGATTCTTCATAGATGAGCGTCATGAGTCGCTCTTTGAATAATTCAGATTAAAATTCTTTAATAAATTGAAAGAAATGGTATTTTTAGACTGAAGTGTTTACACAGCACTGATGTGTTGTTTTGAGTAGTTTTTTCACCATGAATAACTTCTTTCAATTAACTGTTTAACCCTCCTGTTGTCCTCGAGTCAAGGAAGGGAGGAAGGAAAAAGGAAGGGAGGGGAGGAGGAGGGAGGGGAGAAGGGAGGGAGGGAGGGAGAGAGGGAGGAAGAAAGAAGGAAAGGAGAGAGGGAGGAAGGAAGGGAGGAAGGAAGGGAGGAAGAAGGAAAGGAAGGAAGGGAGGAAGAAGGAAGGAAAGAGAGGAAGGGAGGAAGAAGGAAGGAAAGAAAGGAGGGAGGAAGGAAGGAAAGAAAGGAGGGAGGGAGGAAGGAAGGAAAGAAAGGAGGGAGGAAGGAAGGAAGGAGGGAGGGAGGGAGGGAGGGAGGAAAGGCAAGAAGGAAGGAAGGTAGGAGGGAGGGAGGAGAGAAGGAAAGAGGGAGGGAGGGAGGGAGGGAGAAAGGAAAAGAGGAAGGACAGAGGAAAGAAGGAAGGTAATGGGGAGGAAAGAAAGAGAAGGACAGATGGAATGAAGGGAGGAAAGAAGGAACAGTCGAACCAAACGGGGTCAATTTGACCCGGGAGGACGACACAAAGGTTAACTCCCCTCATGCATCTGTTTTAAAGCATAAAAGTATAAATTATCACCCAATTCTGTGTTAGACCTTTTTAGCCAACTTCATTCCAACTTATTAGCAGGTTTCACATATGTTTTGTAAATTCTGGTCAATAGGCTTCATTTAAATGAAAGTATACTTCATTGTTGAGTTAATCTTTGAGTCCTATCAGTCAACATTGACCCAAAGACAACAGGAGGGATAATCTATAATGTCAAACAACTTTAACGAATATCCATCACAAGCTCTGAAAGGTCAAAGTCACACTTAACAGTCTGACACTATAATTATAGGCAGAAATTATTATTAATGATCTTTTTTTTATTATTGATTGATCTGACAGTTATTTTCTCACGTAATCATTTGGTCTAGAAAAATATGAAGTTGTAAAAAATAACTATTATAGTTTCTCAGAGTTAAAAGTGACTATGACTATTATATTAATGCACTTTATTACATGTGACCATTACTATCATGTATGAAGAGGAAGAGTATTTAAGGACCAGTGTGTAAGATTGTATGGCATTTAGTGGTGAGATCTTATTAAATACCCCAACTTAACTTCCAAGTGTGTAGGAGAATGTACGTTGGCTGCAAAACTTGCGAAAGAAAGGCAAATATTAGGTTTGTCTGTTCTGGGCTACTGTAGAAACATGGCAGTGCAACATGTTGGGCTCCATGGAAGAAGACCCACTCTCTATGGGTCTGTTCTAAACTGCATCCTTTCCTACTACTCGTACTAACTCTGATGTCTTTTGAAGTATGTAGTGTGTTTCAACTGCGTAGTATGTGATTTAGAGTATGTGAGAAGTTCCTGGATGGTTTACTAGATTCTCCAGAAATGCAGAGTATGCATCAAGAGCTGACTACTCTACAAATTACCCAAGATGCAACGCAACTTCTGACAAAAACCCAAAATACAAACGTCACAGATCACCAGCTTCGTTGTTTCAAGTTAGCTACAGCGAGGGTATGTTTGATTCCTGTTTTCAAAATAAAAGCACCAATTCTATCAGGAACACAACTTTAAACAGATGTTATTTGGACAAATTAGCGTCACATTGTGGATCTAAAGGGCTACTTTACTTTCTTCCTAAAAAGGTTAGAAATGTGGATAAAGTGGTATATATACAGAGTTAGACCTAAAATGAAATCAGCTTCAGCCTGCTGATTTCAGCTCGGGTAGGAACGAAATGCATTGTGGGTTATCGTGTAGTTTACTACAGTGTGAACGGTCTGCTTACTATCTGGTCGTTTAGTGTGTAGGATGGAAGTATGTAGTATAGTAGTATGTAGTATGAGGTTTCGAACACATCCAATATGTAGATATAAAGCTCATTATAAAGTAACAGAAACACAGCTATTCTTATTCTCAGGTGATTATACACTAATTAAAACCTACTTATTAGTATTATCCTTCCTTTCTGCCAAATCTGCTCTGCTTGATGCCACTAAATCTTACACACTGCACCTTTTTAAAAGCATCAAATATAGAAACTTTTGGCATTTTTGATTAAAAAAAACTACATGAACAGTTGATCAATAAACAACGTGGATAACTAATCGTTGCAGCTCCGCTATCATTTACAGTGATGTTCACATTTAAAGGACTAATTGCTAACGCATGTCGAACACCTTTGCGTGGTCACACATTATATAAAATGACGATAGCAGTAAATTTACGTGACCTTTTTATCTTGATAATTGCTGTTGTGAACGCGGTCATACATGAAGAAGACACACACACACACACACACACACACACACACACACACACACACACGGATATGAGTCATTAGTCGCTCCCTGCATCACATGAATCACACTTTAAGCCTGAGTGCTTTGGAGTGCATGTATGAGATGTGATAGTTTCCATGTATGATGTTATCAGTAATAGCAGTTTTTCAAGCATGTTATTGTTAGTTTAATATCTGCTGTGGATGGAGAGAGAGGGTCAAGTTGTGTTTGTCAGAAAATGGGATCATTGTCCAAACACGGTCATAATCTCAGAGTAATCAGCCGTTTTTCATCTTTTTTGTGTTGCTATTAATATGCTGCCCTGTGATGTGGTTAGCTGTTCCGAGCTGGAAAAACATGTTCGTGAATTTTACTCTCAGGCTGTTTTTGTTAACTTTTATTTCCACCAAGACACACACACACACACACACACACACACACACACACACACACACACACACACACACACACACACACACACACACACACCTCCCACTCAGTCACACGAGACGAGCCACTCCACTTCCTCTAGTCCGGAGAACGAAGCCTCCTCCTGCCCCGTTTGATCTCTCTTCATCGGTCTCCTACATTTCCTCCCTGCCTCCCCCGTGTGTCCCCCCCCCCCACCCCAGAGGGCCACTTTCTGCTGACTGATGGCACGAAACACCAACCAGGGGGTAAACAAAGCACCCACCACCAAACCATGTTATTGCTGTAATGTCACAACTCAGTGACAGGTGGCCTGGGTGAAAGGAGTGAGGGAAGCAACACGCACACGCACACGCACACGCACACGCACACTCTCTCCCATACTTTCACTCTTCTTAGGCTGAAGCTGACAGTCGCCCTCCAGCACAACACAGACTGCGTTGGTGTTGGTGTGAGCCTGTTGCTACAGGTACAGAGAGAGGATGAAATGCCAAGAAGTCCAGTTTGAAGGCTTTTTAACCACCTAAAAAAAACAAAAACATTGCAGACTTTATAGTTCTTTGAGGCAGGATTGTAAAGCAGCTGCAGTAATCTTCTCCAGAACAGTAAAACAAGCAATTTACCACAAGCTATGAAGAATCCACCTGGTTTAGGATCTTTGGATGTGTGTGATGTGTGGACTTATAGACCGCCTTTCTGGTCTTTTTTTGACCATTCAAAGCATTTTTATATTACATGTCACATTCAACCATTCATACACAGATGGAAGCTAACTATTCACACACAGTCATTCATAGTTGGTGCAGCCATTGGGAGCAATTTAGTGTATCTCCCCAAAAGACAACAACACATCAACAACAATCAACAACATCAACATGTGGACTGGAGGAGCCGGGAATCGAACCACTGCCCTACCTATCTATCCTTTAAAAATAAACTTAAGAGATGGATTAAAAATAACCAAAACTGTAACCATAACTAACCTGCACTGTAATTTATGTTTTTAACAACCTGTTGTTTTAATTGTGCTGATTTGTCACTCTGTTGTTCATTCATTTATTTTTCTTTTCCTTTTAGTTTAGTTTTTTTTTACATTTATTTTTATGTATTACTCTTTCTTTCTCTCTGTCCTGACCTACCAAGGGACAACGGATGAAAACTAGCTATCTTAGCTAATTCCGATGCATTTACATTTTAATTTGAAATGTTCATGAATGTACACTGTCCCTTTTTTTTTTTTTAATAAATAAACTAAACCTCCTGAGCTACACCCGCCCCATACTACTACTACTACTACTACTATTCCCCATACTACATACTATTATGTGTTTAAACTGACCAATATAAATGAACAAAAACATTTAAAAAACACACAAGTGGAAGAGGTGGCACCAAGCAGCACCTAGAAATAGGCTATAAATAGTTGGAAATAGGCTATATTCATAGATTTAAACTTGAAATGTTAAAACACAAACGGAGCCAGTAGCTCACACACACATTAATAAATAAATACATATAAGACCTTGAAGTTAAAAAGAAGCAGCCTTAAAACACAATAAATATTTAAGAAAGTTACGATATGATTGTGTGAAACAGTTAAGAAAAGGAAAAATATTGCACATTATCCGTATATAACAAGCTACATCTAAACTAGCCTTTTCCTCTGAGCTGGATGCATAAAATTGGGTCTCTATGTACAGCTGCCTGCCTGAGACGAGTGAGCAGGGACCGAAAGAAACACTACAAAAACATTCAATAACTTCACTCTTTAACAGTGCTGTGTCCCCAAAATCACTTCCCATCCACCACTATACAGTAATTACATGGAGAACAGCCAAATGGCCAGCAGCAGCCCTGTTTAAATGCCATCAAAGCTTATTGAAAGTCAGTAGAGAGAGATGAGAGAGATGATATTTTCATTATTTTAAACACACAGAGATAATAAACAGCCTCAGAACACTTTTTTGCTCTTGAGAACAGATTGGAGGGATAAAACCTTTTATACCCGCCAAACATACATGAATAATTTGTCTTTTGTCTTTTAGTCAAACTTTCACCAACTACAGTGCTAATAATTCAAAGTATCATCATAGTCAATGTTAACGTTATTAAACCTGACCAACTTTTGAACAAACTCCAAAACGTCTTGGACGAAAAATCAATTTCCAAGAGAAAGATTCCTACAAGAGAAACGAAATTGCATTTAATCAAATCTCTTGTTGCAAGTTTCATTGACTGTCTGATGGAAATCATGACTCATTTAACGAGCAATAACCCCCCCACCCCACCATCCCCCCCACCATGATCTGGCGCACTTCCTGCAGCGCACTCCTCTCCTGGTGTTTGCCGCTCGTCAGTCAGAGGCCTTCTCTGATGTGAAAATGAAATGCATAGGAGAGAGAGAGAAAGAGAGAGAGAGAGAGAGAGAGAGACGGAGAGAGGCTGACTGTGCTCGGTGCCCAACATGTGCAGGAGACACAGGTCAGTTACCGCATCGAGGCAGGAAGATCTTTTTAATTAGGCTATGTTCTTTTAATTAACCAGCCGGCATAATGTCTGTGTCCATTTGTCACCCCTGCTTTGCTCAGGCAGAGTCGGGTGAATATATATATATATATATATACCCTCCTTTTGTCTCCCGTTGGTTCCAGAGGTCCCTGCTTTCCATTATATCCCCTCATTCACTAAAATGTATTTTTTCTCTCTCTCTCTCCCTCCTACTTCTTCTTCTTCTTCTCTTTTTGATTAGCATTATAATACCTCATGGAGGGATGGGAGGGGAGGGGAGGGGGGGGGGGGGAGCGAAGAGCTATTGCGGGACTGCTCATCAGACTCACTGTGTGCAAGACCGTGGTTATTATCATACTGAATGCACCATCGGTTAAACTAACATCCTGAATTCCCGACATTTATCTCCAATATCATAGGCCGACTGTCAATTGCAGAGGGAGCACAATGGGAAAATTATGGGTTATGTCTTGCTCCTTTCTTTCCTTTTTTTTTTTTGGAGTAAGGATCTTTCCCTGGCGTAATTACGCTATGCTAATTCTGCCCCCCGTCATGCACTTCACATGACAGCACCAAGTTTCCCCCAACCTGCTCGTGTGTCACAGAGTCGGCTAAAAGTGAAACACGAGTGAATTAATGTGTTTGTTCTGCAATGGCCGACAAACTCAAGCGCATCCTTCTGTTTCTCTCTTCAGCTGTAAGAAGGGATGAGAGGGTTGGGAGGAGGAGGTGGGGCTCAGCTGGAGCTTGTTGCCCTGTTTCCAGAGATGGGGTCGGATGCAGGTCAGGCCACCTTGAACTCCTCAGCTGGATTTATTGTGTAGAAGGTGGACAGGGTCAGGCCACGCTCCTCCCCTCAACACGAGGACTTTGTTAGCATCGGACACGGAGCAGACGCTGGCAGCGCAGACAAATCCCTGTCACGCTCTCTGCGGAGAACCCCGCTGAGGTCAGGGGTCGTGTGTTTAAGGAGGGGAGGGGGGAGGAGGGGGGGTGCGGAGGGTTTCCCTGTGGCATGACATGAATACTGATTGATTTTTCTTGAGTGGGTGTCAAGGAAAAAGGGGGCTTTATGCATGGTGATAGCAGGGAGAGAGGGGGGAGTCAAGTAATTTTTTCCCCCCTCCATACCCCATGCAGCGACGTGGAGTGAGGGAACGCGGGGTGAAGCGAGAGGAAACGGAGTAACAACATGCCAGACTCTTCTGCTCCACTGTGTACCTCAGCGGGTGTGTGTGTGTGTGTGTGTGTGTGTGTGTGTGTGTGTGTGTTTTCACTTTCCCCCCCGAAACAAGACACTAGACCACATGTTTTCCTTTTAATAGACAGCTGAGTGGATAAAGGGCAGGAGTGTGGTCTGTTTGCCAGATGATCACTGGGTTGTTGGCATTTGGAGGAAGACAGAAGAGCCCCCCCCCCCTCACCCCCATCTCCCCCCGCCCCCCCCCCCCATCCCCCACGACGTCCCTCTGCTGGATTTATTGCTTGTTGTTCAAGGAAATGCACAACCATGGTGGCCGTTACCAGTCAAATCAATCATGCAATTAGTGCAGTTCAAAGTGCTTTACACCGTACTGACCATGGCCATCAGTCCTACCAGTAATAATTAGAAGAAAACAAAGGCCAGCAGTGAAATTAACTCCTTTTTTTTAAACATCTGTACAATTTACAGATGCATAATTTTTGGGTTTCCCACACTTAAGCGATTTATTTTAGTGAGTACTATGTTATCAGAACCAACAGAAATAATGGCCAAAACAATGAAAATTACAAAATTAGTTTCAGAAACCGCTCCAGACTTTCCTTTATTTAATGTAATCAGTCAAAACATATACGTAGAGTGAAACAGAAGACTAATGAATGAAGATACAGAATTAAAATGGAAATAAAGTGATTATAGAAATACACAAAAGTTTTAGATATTGGATATTGTGATGTCATGATATTGCATAAGTGTCTTTTCCTGGTTTTAAAGGCTGCTTTACAGTGAAGTGATGCCATTTTCTGAACTTAACAGACAGTCTTTACCCACTTTATTACATTTATCCACATTATTGATGATTATTTATAAAAACTCTCATTGGGTAAAGCACCAATAGTCATCCCTGTGATATCGAGATATTTGGTCAAAAATATTGAGATATTTGGTTTTGCCTGTATCACCCAGCCCTAGTAGACAGTTAAAAAAAAATTAAACTAATGTATGAGGATACATAATTAAAATGTGATTAAAATTATAGAGAAATGTAAAGAGAAAAAGAACAAGAAGTCACTGTTTTAACCTTCATAGTTTAATTTTAAAAAAACTGCACAGTGTTGAACTTAATCTTAATCATTTTCTGTCAGGGTGATCGTTTCACTCTCAGCCACAAAGCCACTAAAAGTATAACAGATAGTGTTTTCACAGTAATTCTCAGAAGGTTTGACTTTTTTTTCGGAGCTGCAGCAGCTGATATATTATGATATTTAAGCAGCGGTGTGCGGCTCACATGTGGCTAATTTCGATGCCTTCCCAGAGGACAGCTGTAATTACGAGTAAAAAGTTAATCTGCAGTAGCACAATGCCATTTAAATGTCTCCCATCTCCTCAAGTGAAATGGAAAAGGTCACAAATAAGACTGAAACAGAGAACTCAACAGTCACCTTCAAAACCTGAATTTTCCCTATCAGGGCAGCTCTGATATTTGAAGCCAACTTTCCTCTGCTTGAAGAAGCGTCATACTTTAAAAGGCGCCATTGCGTCCTTCAGCTGAACCTCAGAATAAAGCAGACTTTTAAAACTATGTTCTTAAATTGAGATCTGATCCAGACTCACTTGTAATCAATCCACATAATATACAGGCCGGGAGTTCAGGTCCTCTGAAATGAGGCCAACGCGGAAGTAACTTAGAACTGCATTCTATCAAAAGGCCACCAGGGGGCAACCGTTTTGGTGTCAAAAGGACTTCTGTCTCAATACAAGTCAATGGAGAATTCACCAACTTCTCACTTGATTTCTAACCTCAGTAAACGTTTTCAAAATGTGTTTATGGTCTCAATCGCTAGTTTAAAGCCTTCTTCAATGCAGTATGATGTTCATTTGTGAAATTTTGGCCTCCCTGATTTTATATTTGACGATAAAGCAGGGTATGCATTAGGGTGTGGCTACGTCGTGATTGACAGGTTGATTGCCCAATGTCCTCGAGATCCAGCCCTCGCAACCATAGCAACCTCCCCGCTCCACCCATGGCCCCGCCTCATGCCCATTATAAGTAGAATCCGTGTTTTCATTTTTCCCAGCATGCACCTGAAATTTTCAAGATGGCGCTGCCCAGATTTGAAACTATTAGCTTCCGAGCAGCAGTCCACAAACCAATGGGTGACGTCACAGATGTTACGTCCATTTCTTTTATACAGTCTATGATAATATCCCAAATTTTATGCTTTTTGGTTTGGTTGATTTTGAATTATTGATCAAAAGCAAAAATGTACTTTCCAACACTGTATTTTGGACTGTCTCACACACTTCTTCTTTATTACAGATTAGGGCTGAGCAATTAATGGAAAAATAATCCAAACCGACATTTAGAAACTCAAGTGAGAAGTTGGTGAATTCTCCATTGAAACCGACATTTTGAAAACTTGTCTCCAGTGATGATTTTAACCCAAACCATGAGCTTTACATAGTTCTAATCAAGTAAACTAGACATTAACCACAGCGTCACACCTTAAAACATCTTTATTTTCACTCCCTAAAGATCCTCATGTGTGAGGGCAGCAGTGGAAAATACTAAACTAAAGAAACTGAAAATACATAATTGTTCATCAAGGGTGGAGATAATCGTTCATTAATCGTAATCAAGGTTAAAAGTTCAATTCATCGTGATTTTGACTTTTGCCATAATCGCCAAGCCCTATTACAGATGGATTCAAGTTATGAATATCTATGAAAAAAGATTAAAGAAAAGGAAAAGAAAAGGGTAACTTAGTCAGGAGCAAAGGGATCCAAAGCAGGAAGTGCAGTATTTCCTTTGGCCGCCACAGAGTGATGGTTTCATTCAGGTGTGTCAAGAAAGACAAGGAAGAAATAGAAGCTTAGAAGGAAAAGAAAAAGAGAGGAGTTTTTTTTTTTTTTTTTTTGGTAAAGTGGCTGAGCAGTAATAGTGTACAGTTCTTGAGCTGTAGATGATCCACGGAGCAGATCGGCACCCTGGAGTTTTGATCCAGGATGATGAGCAACTAAATCTTCCTATGTTGGGCTCAGTTGATTAATCAGACTGCTGCCAGGGTAGCATTAATAGGGTGGGGTGGGTTGGGGGAGTTGGGGGGTGGGAGTACTAACCCTTTTTTTGAAGATCTCTCCCTCTCGCACTCCACTCCTTCATGCAAACCTCATCCAACTGGTACTTTTTAAATATATTCAAATAAACAGTTGTTAACAAGTGCTGCTTGACATGGAGCTAATCATTCTTTCCCGGCATTCCTCTAAACACATGCAGTATGTTTTTTTTTTTTTCGAGCTGTTAATGGAAGCTGGCACAATCGGCGAGGTTGCGGTACACCCCCTCTCTCTCTTTCTCCCTCCCTCTCTCTTTTGTTTCAGGGCTCGAATCCATTTGCGGAATCAATACCAGTCATTCAGCAAAAGTGTGAGGTTTTGGAAAAAGTCAATACATCCATAATCAATTTCTAGCAGATTACGTTGAGTTTAAAAACAAACAACAACCCCTCGAGGTAGCCTGAGCAAGCAAATAAGTGAAACAAACATCCGGTCCAGAGGCTAAGCATTGATTTGATTACGCTCCTCAGTTGTGGCTCTAAATTGTGGTTTTGAAATAGTTCACATTTGAAGGATAGTGTTTATGTGTTTCGTCAGCAGCTCGGGACTCAACCAAAGCACTCTCCATTCTCTTTACTCGGTCAAATCAGATGAACCCATCACCCAAACACGCAAACTTTACTTTTTATCCCAAGTCTTTCTTCACCCTTTTTCCTCTTTTATAATAATAATAATAATAAATGTAAGTTGGGTTGTTTGGCACTTCTGGAGAACAGACTTCATTACACGAGATGTTTTTGTTTTTTTGGATTTTAAATGAGAGCGGCAATCATCAGCACAATGGGTTTTGACTTCTGAGGTTTTGCAAAATCAGACTTTTCCAAGAGTTAAACGCCCCCCCCCCCCTCCCCCCACATCTCCTGTTCTGTGCCTCCGACTCGTTAACTCGCACAGCTCAGAAAATGATGGATGACATGATTCTAGTTGATCGCCAGCTGATCCACATTACTGAAACCCTTCTTGGTGCTGCCATAAAGCACAAACACACTCGACTAAATTAATCTCAACGCGTTTTAAGGGGCAATTTGTGGTCTGGGAGCTTTTACGACCGCGGAGAGAATCTGGAGCGTCTATTGTTCCTGCACTGGAATTCCACTGCACACAAGTCCTTATCTATCTTTTTGCTCTTTTTTGATGGTTTGGGTTGTTTCCCAGGCAGTCCAGTAAGTTCAGAGCTGACCTATTATGAGTTTCTACGCACAAATTCATAGTGATCAACACTCCTGCACCACTTACATAAGGAATCATGACAACGTGACCAATGGCATCAAGTTTCGTGATTGATATAGAACTTTTAGAGTCGGGAAGAGAGAAATAAGCTGGCGAGCTGGCTTTGACTTAACCTCAACTGAACCATCATCAGCATGTGGCTGCCAGCTGGTGTGCTCGCTAATCCAGTGGATGCTGCCTCTGCAAGTCTTCCCCGGGCTCCGCTGCTTGAAATGTTGCCGGGCTTGAGGTCAAAACCTCCATCATCACCATTTGTTAGAATTTAGTCTTCGTAGTGGTCAAGATCCAACTAGGTCATTACCTCTCACAGCATCTCACTGCACGACGACGGCCAACTATCACGTCTTCAATTATTGATCAGCTGCTCAGAGAGTTAGTAACCCTCACATACTGTTCATATTCTGACTCATAATTAGTGTCTACATCAATTCACATTCATAAATTCCCCTTCAATCATTAATAAATGACATTCACAATCACTATGTTGTGGTCCAGGAGAACATTTTATAGAATATAATGATAACTACAACAGGTTTTAATGGTGATTTTAACTTTTTTTTTATAAACTCATATAAAAATGTGTATCAGCTGCACAACATTGAAAAAATTGTGCATTTTATTTCCATTTTTGGATACTGTGGATCACATTGGGAAAAATCTGGCAAAAAAAATTTGTAATGTGTGTTTTTACAGCTCTGAACAGTATGTAAGGGTTAACTGAAGGCTCAACCAGGTCAATAACTTTCTAAAAAATACAAAAAAAGCATAAGTATGTATGATGATTTTTATTCACTATTTGAATTTTGCACACATCTGAGGTTATGCATGAGATTAAACCTCTGATGGCTTTTTCATGCTCGACGTTCAATTGAAAACTAATCAGAAGTGGCTGTATGGAGCAGGAAATTAAATACATTTACTATATATCCAGGAAGAAGGAGTCTCTTCTTCCAACGTGGAGAAAATTGCTCATCAAGCTCAGCGAGGTTGTTAATTATTAAAAAACTAACTGTATTGTTCCGTATCAGCTAGCAGATAGCTTGTTTGTTGTAATATCATATGGAGCTCTGTTGAGTGTTGTTCACTGGCGAGGTGAAGATGTTTCCCGGAGAGCAGATTGCCTCAGCAGATTGTGTGCTGAGATGCCATCATCATCAGATTTTGGCTAGTTTGAGCTGCGGGGATTTGTCAAAAGATTTTGTTCACTTATTACTAAATCAACCTGTTGTCACGCAAACCTCTCCAACCAAGCCTTATCTTCCCCTCGAGGGTTTGAAGCTAACTCTGGTTTTATGTTACATTCTGACAGTTTTCCACCTGATGATGAAAGTGAATCGTATATATTTTTTCAGCATTTAATAGTCTGTCACTGTTACTCCCAGTTTGGACTTTTCCAGTTCTTTTGAAGGAGGGGGGGGAAAAAAACTGCTCATAGAGGCTCACGGTGCATCACTGCCAGCTTTCCTGCATTATGTCTCAGACGTACACAGATGTTATAGTGATCTCTTAATTTCCCCCTTCACAGAAACACACACAGATGACAGCTGCTGTCTGAACCAGCCAAGCACCGACCTGCTACTCTTACCTGCTCGCTGGATCATTGCAGTGAGACTGTTTTGGAAACGAAGGTACGGTAAAGCAGTCTTCTTTTTTTTCTAAAGTGGATCCTGTGTTGTAATTAAAAGTGTGGAGGAGATTTGATTTGGGGGGAGGATGAAGGAGGGGGGGAGGAAGAGAGGGAGGCTTGGAGTCTCTGAGCTTTCTGAGATTGAGTTGGATGTAATGTGACAGAGAATGGGCTCTACTTTACTTTCAGGAGAAATCTACAGAGAACACTTAATTAAAGGATGCTACCGAAGCCGCTTGTTAAATTGAATATCGTCTCCTCTTTTTAATCAAATGTCAGGGATTGGGTTTTTTTAAATATTTGGCATATTTTTGTTGAAGAGTTTTGGTCAATCCATCTACAAAAAGGTCATCGGATACATGAGGAGCCGCATTGCCAAGTCTGAGGATTATCATGTTTTTCACTACATGCAACGATGTCCCACACGAAACACACTCTTTATTTTCTGCCAAAAGCTGGAACCAGTTTTTGGTTATTTCACATGCGACATCTATCTCTATATCCGAGTGTTTGTCTGAGCTCTTCTCGCTGGTTAGAAGTTGGCGAAGGCTCCGTCGGAAAAAAAAAAGAGGTGATGTCACACATTTTCCGTGTACCAGTTGGAGTTTGGCAGCGTTTTGGACGAGAATCTGGTGACAGTTGTTGGGGTTGTTTTCTGGCTAACCTGAACAGAGCTGCTCCACACAGTCCTAATGAAGCAGATTAGTCGGGTTTTATAAATAAATTAGATCTTTTTTTTTTTTTTTTTTTTGAAAGAAGACGAAGATTTGAACACAACTTCTCCTTTTCAGTTTAGCTCATGATTGTATTATGAATCTTAGATTACTGAGCTCTGTAGTGTAGAGCTGAGCAGTGATCAGTATAACAAACATCATACTACAGGATCTTGTATATTTGGTTACTATGCAGCTCTGTTGCTTTTACTTATTGATTATAAATAATAATTATTTTAGTCTGAGCTCCTGATAGTTTGTGTTTTGGTTGTAATTCAACTACTGCTACATCTAGTCACTCTATTTGTTATATATATATGTTACATCTATCCTAAAAAAAAAGAAAAGAAATATCTCTAATTATAATATTGATTGATTGGTGTGTCACTGCTCTCGTGAGGTTGTCGGTTATAAGAAGAGGAAAAGAAGAAGTGCATTAAAAAGCATCATAGACCTGTAGAATCAGTGAGAAGCTGTTGTGTCTGGAGGGGCATTTCCCCCCAGAGTTTGACTGTGGACAGTAGAGGACAGGGCCAAGGAGCGGCGATGACAGGACGCCTCATGGGAAGGCTGGAAACAGATGGCTGGCCAGATGCAGGCCTGCTGTAACCTTGAAAGCATCCGAAAGGTAAAACCAGCAAAAAAAAAATCTAAAAAAAACAAAATGAAGTGACGACAGAGAGCGGCAGCGGCAGCGGCAGCTTTGTGTTGTGTTGAGCTGTTATGATGATAAACGTCTGCTTATTGTTGTGTTGCATTCGAGTGTGATCACGCATATAGTTAATTTTCTTTGGTCGGCACCTCTCAAAGAGAAGTTTAACCTTTTTTTTTTGTTGTTTTCTGGCATGTTCTAATTTGGTTTGTTTTGGTTCACACCATTTGATTGCAAGCGAACCATAGCTTGTAAACAACAGATTAATGGACTCACAAAGCTTTTTACTAATTGGAAAATGTTCCGGTCGCCTGTCATCCTGCAAAGTTTGAGGATTTCGGTGTTGTAGCGAGGTCAAATTACTCTGGCTGCACTCTGAATGATTTACTTATCTCAGCTTGGTTTCCAACGTTTACCTTTTGTGGTATTAATGCAGTACCGGTTAACAGAACATGAGGGAAAAAGCAGCTGAATATAAACATCATCGGAGCTCGTGCTTCATCTCTGCTTCATGATGTTATGTTCGGCTCTCCAAGCATGAAGAACTGGTTTCTATCACATGTCAGAAGCCGCCTCGTCTTTATCTGCTGCTGTAGTCAACCTTGTTCTTTTAGGCAAGGTAAGTGGATTTATTTGGCACCTTTTTGACATTAAAAAAGACAGAAATAAATAAAACATCATGAAATAGAATAAGTGATAAAACAGGAAGATCCAAAAAAACTGACATTGTCTCTGTGAGAAGTGAGTTCAGCTGAAGCCTCAGTGAGAAAAATGTCAATTTATTATTCATTTTATCATCAGTTAATCATTTTCTTGATTAATTAATTAGAATTGATCTCATAAAAAAGTGAAGAATGGCCATTAAAAAGCTTAGATTAACATATTCAAGTTGCTAAAGTCCAATTTTATATATTAAACTATCACAGAGGACGAAGAAGAGCAGGAATTTCTTACATTTCTGTTTCATATCATCTAAACAACAGTAGCCAGAATTGTTGCTGATTATCTGTCGATTACTCACAAACAGTTTCAACTGTCATTCTCACCTGGCAGGACAAGCTGAGCTGGTGACTAAAGCTTTCAATAGAAAATGAACGATGCCAACTTACATTTACTGACTTTGATTCAATGGTATTTGGAGAAGAGCTGTCAGACCTGATCTCGTGATCATTTCAAAGCGTTTCAGAGATATTTAGGCGTGCTCCTGCAGGTTTGCACCCTGCTGTGACTGTTATATATGTATTTAGTGGGTTGGATTCATCTGACAGGTTACATGCATATATGCTGATTGAAATGTGTATAAAGTGTATTGCTAAAGAAATGACTCAGGCAGACTGTGCTCGCTGATCGCTCATGGATCATCAGATGAAGTCAGACTTTCTTTTCTTTGTGTGTGTGTGTGTAACTTGTTGAAGTGTGCACGCTCACATGGCTTGAACAGTAGTGATCTTTTGTCAATACTAGAACAGATGCCTTCCTGCAGCAATCCAGGCAGCAGACTGTGAAGCAAACGCCACCCGCAGCCTGATATTCCTCAGTCCTTCGGGGGGCTTTGAGCCACAGCAAAAGGGAGAGAGCCGTGATCAGAGCTGGGAACTAGGCTGCTGAGGTGGGGCGGCTGTGAGAAACGAGAGGAGGCGGAGGAGGGTAGAGGTGTCAGGCGTATAATTGGGGTGAGGAGATCTCTGGGGTGGATAGAGAGGGGAAGCTTTATTAAGACTGCTCAAGTCTGATGCGCTCGCACGGTCGCCTGGCTCTCCCTCGCACACCCACGCCTACGGGCCAATCTTCCCTTTCCACAAGAGACTCTGTAACAACAAAGGGATGAAGGGCAAAGTCCTCAAGCTTCCCTTCAGTCACAGATAAGACAAAAGACCCCATTACTTGAAAAGCACTGATGGGGAAGCAGCAGCGTATGGATCTGTCTGTTTTTTGGAATCAAGTCCTATTGTTGTGCCTCTGAGTGCTAAAGCTAAGTTGCTATTGCTTATTGATGGAGCCGAGGTATCCTGAGATGCTGGAGCTCTTTGACTCATTTGCACTTCAATGAGAGCCTCCAGCAACGTCGCACCATATATGCCACAGCTGGCGATTGGTTGACAATATCGTCGAGTTCATTTATTCCCTGGAAAAGCAAATACCTGCTCCTCTCCTCGCCTGTTCCCTTTAAATATTACAGATAGTTTTTATTTTATTTTTTAATGCATTAGCTATTCCAGTGACACATTTAGACAGCGCACATTATATTCTCCTTCTTTATAATGTTTTAGGGCGGGAGCCAGCGCACATGCACGCCTTGAAAATGTATTGAGAGCAGAACATTTATGAAATATTTACAGCTCAAAGTCTCGGCAAATATTGGAAGCTCAGAACGGATGAAAGAGGGAATAATCTCTCTTGTTTTGGCTCACAAGGGAAAACAAACTTTCCAGGGTGACTCCCCCCTTTCCGAATCCCCCCCATCTCCCCCTCCATCTCCCCCCTGTGACTGATCGTATCAAGTCTGATGCTCAGATTAGGAGCTTAACTGCTCAATTTCCTCCCGCTCTGTGGAAATTGAAATGTTACTTTTGAGTCAATGAAGTTCCCGTAATCGATAATTGTGTAACCCTTTTTTATTGTGCGTTGTGTGTGTGGATGAAGGCTTGGTTGGACTCGGCCATCCAGAAAACGTTTGCCATTCTCATTTTTTTTTTTGTGAGTGACACAACAAAGATTTGGAGTTGAAGTAGGAGGCGGTTATGGGGGAGAATTAGCGGCCGCCCTCAGTTCTCGCCTATAAATTGGTTTCTGTGGAACTCATGAAAAAAGGGGGCTGGAGTTCTGTTCTCTGCTTTCTTAGTAGCTTGTTAATCCCCCACAGCTCCGGCCGGAGGGAGAGCCGCTCACGCACACACACACACATAGCCCCCTCGTGGAAATGGCGCTCACTCCTCCTCCAGCCCTCTTTCCGTCCTCTTTCCACTCTGTCCTGCAGGGCTTGGCTAATCCTCCGCCTGGTCATGGTGGGGAGATTGCCGGCTTTTTCAAAGCCCTTCGCTGGCCCGGACTTCAAAGCTACAGGGATACAGGGACTTGAAGAGGTGGGAGAGAAAATGAGGTCCACCACGAGCAAAAAAAAAAGAGCGCAAAGGGGGTTCGCCTCAGATTTTTTTTTCTCTGGCGGCACTCCTGAGGTGACACTGAGAAATATGTGGTCTGAAGGGAAAAAGGGGCTTTGTTGATTTGGGGGAAAGACGAGGACACGGACAGTCGTCTGTGGACATCTGAAGGTGGTGGGGGAGTGTGTGTGTGTGTGTGGGGGGGGGGGGGGGCTTTTATGGCTTTGCTTGGGTTTAGTTTAATTAGTTAAAATCAATACAGTACATAAACGAACCCACCTGTAGAAAAGAAGTGACACATATTGAATATTGGACACACAGCTGATACACAAAGACAAAAATGTCTATAAAGTGCTTCAAGATGCTGTGTGACATTGAAGCATGACGCAGGATACAGCAGCTGAAGCTTTTTTCCATACTTTCTCAGGTCTGCAGCGTTCTGTTATGTCGTCTCTAACCTTGAAGAGACTTTGCCTCCTGTCATAATTCATAGTGCAAAGAGAGGGTCGATTACCCAAAATTAATCAGACAAATTCTTCCATTGTTCAGAAAGTTAATTCACTCTGAATGAGATCAGTAGATTGTGAACCCTCTCCTCTCGACCTTATCCTTTGTCTGGGAATAATCTTATCAAGGTCTCATCAATTCAATCTTATTCAATTGGATTCACAGGATGTCTGGATGCCTCAGATTTGAGCTCTTTTCTTTTTTTTCTTCCTCTTCTCTTTCTTAGAGATGCAGCCAGAAAGTTTCCATCCAGTATTTTTTGGTCCAATTGTTTTTGTTTTTTCCTGCCATGAATCTCTCTAATTTGATGGAAATTTCCCTGAATGTTGATCCTGTTAAACTGTCAGATAACAGCGAGTGAGATTAGAGCCCACTTTATGCCAGATGAGGAAAAATTCTCTGATTATTATTCTTTTGCATAATAATGGCGTGTAGTTGACTGTGCTGGCGCTCCTTGTGTAAAAAGCACTTCACATGTTCTGGCACTAGCAAGTGGATTGGGAACATAATTTGCATTTAAGGGTTTATTTATTGTAAAAAAAACTAAATTAAAGCAGATGCTGTGCTCTGATTTAAAGTTCCATCCGACACTTTTGTTAATTTAATGTACTTAACATTCTTTCTCTGCAGCCTTTCTATACTAACATCCTGCTTTTTATTATCATTTAACCCTCCTGTTGTCCTCGAGTCAAGGAAGGAAGGAAGTTAGGAAGGGAGGAAGAAGGATGGAAAGGAGGAAGGAAGGGAGAAATAGGAAATGAGAGAGGGAGGGATGGAAGGAAGGAAAGGAGGGAGGGAGGGAAGGAAGGAAGGTAGGAGGGAGGGAGGGAAGGAAGGGAGGGAGGAAGGAAAGGAAAGAAGGACGGAAGGAAGGAAGGGAGGAAAGGGAGGAAGGAGGGAGGGAGGAAAGAAGTACAGAAGGGGGGAAGGAAGGGGAGGGAGGGAGGGAAGGAAAGAAGGACATAAGGAAGGAAGGAAGGAAGGAAGGAACAGTCAAAACAGACGGGGTCAGTTTGACCCAGGAGGACAACATGAAGGTTAAGGGTTTATTTATTGTAAAATAAAATAAATTGTGCTCTGATTTAAAGTTCCATCCGACACTTTGTTAATTTAATGTACTTAACGTTCTTCTTTCTATACTAACATCCTGCTTTTTATTATCTTCCATCTAAAAGGCCTTTTTAAATGCAAAGTCAAAGGCTTTGTTTTTGAAATGAATTGGTTGTCCATATGCTTTTCTAACGAGCCTATTGACCCCCTTTGTTCCTCTTTTATTGGGTTTCTCCGTTGAATACAGCCCATCAAGTGTCTTAATGGCTTTAACAATTCAAAAGGTTCATCCATTTAAGCTCTTTTATCACAGTGAAGCGTGATCTCAAACGTTCACCTCGCTCATCATGTGTTTGAACAGCACATGCAGACGTATATATATCTGTAGAATTACATTAAGAGGACTCTGGAGGGTTGAGGATTACACACCATTCCTCTTTTTTTTTTTGATGTTCGTAAAGTGTGCAGTCAATACATGACTCAGACAGACATTAATGCACACACACACACACACACACACACACTCTAGCATTTAAGCGCAAGATGTCAATAAGCCATTTAAATCTTCACCCTGGGGTTAACCCGTCGTAAAGGTTAGTTAGCTTTAGCTCAACAAGGAGGATTATGTCATTAACTATGGCTTCCTTTAGTAGCAGCTGTGATGGAGTTTTATCTTCTTCCATTCAACTTATGTCATTAGTACCGCTTACTTAAAATGGCTTTCAGATGATATCGGTGTGCTCGAGGTGCAATTATAGAGTCTCAGTTTGTTTACTGGAGTCTGAACCGTAGAGGGAAAAAAAAGTTAACTTCATTGTTTGTTTTTATGGTTAATTAAACCACTCAGTGACCAACGGCTGGTAAACAAAAGTTCCAAACTTCCCTTTAAGCGTCGTCATAGAAACGGACTTTGATATGCTTTCTCATTCTCTTTTTTTTTAATTCTTTATTGGAGTTGAGACTGCAACTAATTATGATTTTCATTAGTTAAATAAATTATTAGTTTAGTTAAGTGTGAGGAATTTCCCATCGCAGTTAGTCAGAGCTCATCTTTGCTGCTTTTCTTCACTTTACATCATTGAATTGTTTGTCAAAGCTTCACTTTTCCAACACATTGATTCCAAAAATCAATTATCAGAAAAACGTCCTGTCACTCAGCTAATCAATGAATCGCACATTGATTTCAGCACATAGCAGTTGCTCTACTCATCAGTCCATGGCAGCAAGACCATAAGTGATCCAAGTATGAGTCATTTCATCGAATAGTTCAGTCCTGTTGTCACTTTTGGGAAAATTAATTTCCAGCATGACGAAAGCAGACACACAAAAGCACAATCGACTGTTTGTGAAACCGATTAGAAAAAAAAGAATCACAGATTTATAAAGAAACGGCAACCATGAATTTGATGATTGTTTTGAGTCATTTTTTATGCTGTGCTATGATTTTAACCCTTACACGTAGGGCTGAGCAATTAATCGAAAAATAATCTAAACCGACATTTAGAAACTCTAATCTTGCTGATATCAATTAATCGTGGTGTTCACTGTTGCCATGACAGCAAAGGTTGCATATCTTTAAGGAATATGAAAACTTGTCTCCAGTGATGATTTGAACCCAAACCATGATCTTTACATAGTTATAATCAAGTAAACTAGACATTAACCACAGCATCACATCTTAAAACATCTTTATTTTCACTCCCTAAAGATCCTCATGTGTGAGGGCAGCAGTGGAAAATACTGAACTAAAGAAACTGTGAAAATACATCATTGTTCATCAAGGGTGGAGATAATCATTCATTAATCGTAATCGAGGTTAAAAGATCAATTAATTGTGATTTAGATTTTTTCCATAATCGCCTAGCTGTACTTACACACCACAAATATCTTTTATTTACCCTGAAATGTAGTGACTTTTCCTAAAGTGGACCAAAATGCACAAAGATGTTGTCCATTGATGCTGTTCTGGGTGAAATTTGGGTCAAATAGTGAAATGAATAGTTAATAGTTTTAATAAGATAGTAGTTATGAGGATTTCTTTATATGATGTAGCAGTGAAGACTGATGGCTCTAATGGTTATACAATAAACCCCACAGCTCCATAAAGTTCTGCTCATTTTACCTTTACATATAAAATAACATTTAACCACCAAAAAGAGATGAAGAAATGACTAAAAGACACACAAAACCCTAAAAACTACTAAAAAGAAATGCAAAAATTACTAAAATCAATCTACAATCTATCAATGATCAATCTACAGTTAGTTTGAGTGACAGCTGCCATCTAGTTACTGTGGTAACGTAGAGATGGAGCGACTAAAGAGACTCAAAACTACCAAAAAGGGACATTTAAATCATTATATTTTCATGTCTGAGGTAAAATAGGACATGATATTGTGTGATAGGAGCTGTTTAGTGGTGTAAAAGCTAAAACATTCACTCTCTCTGCTCTCTGAAACATGAATCAAAGGTTTAATCACATTTATTGATCAGTCAGATCGATTATTGATGCTTTCTAAACAGATCTGAGGTTCAACATTCGGTATAGACACTTTTTATGGGGGGGATTTTTAGACTAGATTTGAACTAGAATAATATGAACAATATGTGAGGGTTAAAGGAAAAATGACAAAAATCTGTTAGTTTCCAGCTTCTTAAATGTTTTTCCTTTTTGTGGACATTTTATTGACCAAATAATCAATGGATAGAATAATTGGAAGATTGATCAGTCATGATAATAAGTTGTTAGTTGCCCTACAAGAGAGATTATTGAGTGTTTCCGGTCCAGGCTTCTAATCTTGTGCAGAGCGGTCAGGACGACGTTGAGGAGCGAGCGTATCGACCATGCAGCCCATGCTTTATGGACACAGTTGGTGCTGAATGTGGTTCATTGACCGGAAGCTGTTTGCATGTAGATAGACTCGTCTGATTAGTCTGATTGGCAGCAGCTCAGTGAATCAGCCTCATTTTCTCTTTAAAGACAGTTTTTTTAATTTCTCCCTTCATCTGTCGATCAGAATAATTTAGCTGTAAAGACTCAGGTAGTCTTCACACCCACCACCACAATTTCTCCCACTCTGTAAGTGATTTGGTGGAGGTGGTTGATTTTGGAGATTTAACACTTTTTTTTTTTTTTTTTTTTTTTTTTTTCAAATCTTTCTACTGCCAATATCATGTTGTGACTTCTGCAGAGCGTTGGGCTGTTTATCTAAGAAGCTCCTCTTTTTCTTATGATTGATGTTTACCATTTCCCAGGGTGGGGCATTAAGGCGGTATTAATTGCCAATGTATGCCATCTAAACGGGTAATTGCAAGCTGTTTGCTGGAATGTAAATGTGCTCAGCTTGGGTTTAATAGTTTGTTTATTTAGATGCTGGCCGCTGACAAATTAAGGTGCTTAAACTCACGCCCTCTGCTTATGAGGACTCAGTGTGCTGGTTGTTGCAGGTAATCCTGTTATATGGATTTATTCAGATACATTTATTAAGAGACATTTCATAAGTTAATACAGTAACAGAGGAGTGAGATCTAATTCTCAATGATCTGTTTTATTTCATTGAACATATTAAATTATTATAAAATGCTCATTATTAGCTCAGAGAGGACAAATTGGCGTCTTTGAATGGATCCATTTGTCCGACCAAAAGTTCACAACCCAAAGATATTCAGCAGTGTGTTAACAAGAGATGCAACTAATCCAACATATGAAAAGCTGCAACCAGAAAAGTTTGGTGTTTAAATGACCTAAACCAGGATTAAAATTCACTGAGGTCCAAATTGTGAAAGTTTCCTCAAGCCAAAGACTAGAACATCAAAATGTCCATGTTTTTTTTCAGGTCCTTGAAGTAGCATTGTAGTTACAGTTATTAGTATTTAGATTCAACTTGTGGGATTCAAATAAATAATAAAATGAGAATTAATCCTTCCCAAATATCAAATAAGAGTCTCTCTGCATGTCCGAATGCATGGATATGATTGGCTGATTAGCGTCACATGAGAAGATATATTATACACAGCGATGTGAGTTTCTGAGGGCCGCTCCACTTTTACCGTAATAGCTGGAGAAGCTGCACCCACAAATATAGGAACGCTCAGACAAAATTTAACAATCCTCAATATTCAGTCAGTTACAGGTTAGGGTCCAGATAGGAAAGCGTCTGGGTCCAGATCCGGACCTCGGGCAGCTTATTAGTGACCTCTGACCTAAACATTTAACCAATAGTGAAAAGTTACATTCCTACTGATTTAATTAGACGTATTAAATGTATTTAAACAGTTGTCTGAGCTCACAGACGTCTGCAGATATCAGACTGATGTGATGTCTCTCTTTAGCTGATAGCCAATAGCGATGTAGAATAATTAATCATGTGCATCACTATATATTTTATTATTCTTGGTTAATTATCTTGCTAATGAATACATGAGAAAGTTATAGTTCTTATTTTAAATGGTGAATTGTTGCTAAGCAGTATCACCGAGCGCTATCGATTAACTGACTCAGTATTTTATCACTAAGTGTGTGTGTGTGTGTGTGTGTGTGTGTGTGTGTGTGTGTGTGTGTGTGTGTGTGTGTGTGTGTGTGTGTGTGTGTGTGTGTGTGAACAGTTGTTCTCGTGGTGCCGTAATGAAACACGCCATCAACTCTCATTAACAAGATTTAAATATATGGAAATACGTTGTGAGTCTCGAGGGGCTTTTGACTCCAGTAAAAGTGTATATTTATATCTATGTAAACCTATAAATAACTACCTACTGTGTCATTCTGCTCCTGCATTCAATGTAATTATCTTGATCTTTTTTTTTTTTTTCCCCTTCTTTCTCCGGAGCAGTTAGACATTAAAAGAAAAAGCGGTCCTTTGTCATGGCTGCCCTCGGTTACTGTGACCCGTGATAGATGACTTCTCTATGGTAGCCGACACAGGTGGACACATCCACTAAATCTCCCTCTGTCCCAAGACCCCCCCCCCCCCCCCCACACACACACACACACACACACACACACACACACACACACCTTAACTCCCACTATTTTCCATAATATCGACCATCTCAAACCTCTACGTGTACTGTATGAGTGGGTGTGCTTGAAATGAGTTCATCTTCTTTCACACCCCCCCTCGTCTCTCCTCTCTCTCAGCGGGTCCCCGGCCCCCTACATTCACTATCCAATTTCTGCCCAATTGCGGGATGAAGAAGCGGAGCAGGCTCGTACACATCCTCCTCTGAATTCCTCCACACATCAGCACACACCTTTCTGTCAGAGGCTGATCCATAGAGAGAGAGGGGGGGGGTGGGGGGGGGTTAAGCGTTCTCCTCTGTAAGAACCTGTGTGGCTCAGAGATGGGGGAGTGGGAGGGTGGGATGAAGATGTTTGGAGGTTGAAAGAGGTGATTACTGAGGGCCGGCTGCAGAGAAGCAAGACGACAGATTTATTTATTTTTCTTTTCTTTTGTGGCACAGCAGAATCTTTTCAAATATAAAGACGAGCACAAACGCTTAACAGCCCTTTACTTCCTGTTTGTAGTCATTTTTAATCACTCTGTTATCCCTCCACCCCTCCATTATTTCTCTCTCTCTCTCTCTCGTATTCATTTTCACCTGTGTTATCACCTCACTCTCCACCTTCAACAGAGCCATGATTGGGTGACACTGAGCTCCAATGATCCAATCTCATCCCTATTCATAGACTTCAGAGCACTTTCCTCCTCCTCCTCCTCCTCCTCCTCCTCCCTTCCCTTCTCCTCCTCCTCCTCCTCCTCCTCCTTTCCCGTCCCGGCCTCCACGTCACTCCTCAGCGAGCCTGTCTCATCTTCTTTTTTTTACCTCTTTGTTTCACACATTTTGTTTAGCTTTTAAGTCCCCATCCCACTTATCCGACTGACTTGCCTAGCGTTAAAAAGTTGACATGGCATCACAAGCAAAAGGCTTGGTAAGCTTTTTAGAGCCAGTCACGGTGCACCACCACCCCACCCCCCCTTCAAAACCCCCCAATTTCCCCCCTCCCCCTCATCGTAATTACTGCTGAAACAAGCAGCTCTGGGAAGTTTCAGCGCTGGTGGACCCGTCATTACTGACAATCTCCCAGCCTTTATCTGCCATAGCTAAGGCGCTCTCGCACCGCGGGGCTGTGATGATTGCCTTACTGAGCTGGGGGAAGAAGAAGAAGAAGGAGAAGGAGAAGGAAGGGAGAAAAAAAAAGAGGATGATCAGAGAAAGAGAGAGTGGCGTGCAATTGGAGGTTTTTCATAAGTGTTAGAGGCGTAGCGCCGTAGCTGAAGCCCCTCTAACAGTAAAAGTGTTTCAAGCCTGCCAAACAGCTATCGCGGTTTCCATGGCGATTTGACACTCTCTATAGCTCAAAGTGGAGAACTTCAAATCTATTACACTCACGCTGCCTTGTCGGCCATGTTCTTTTTTTTGTTTGGGTTTTTTTTTTTTGCTGAGGTGGTGTCCGACGCTTCTGTCAACACTAAGCGCCAAAGATTGTTCCTGCCCTTCAGATCTTGTTGTCAACACACACACACACACACACACACACACACACACACACACACACACACACACACAGATATACACACACAGGCCTTTTTGAGCTGAGGAGGTGTCACCAGTCATTTTGCATTCTCGAGGAATCCACTTGCAGCTTTTTTTATTTTTTTTTCTTCCCTCCTCCCCCGAAGATAAAACGTGTATTTCTTTTGCTACATCTATGAGCTGTCAGTCACAGACCGGCTCATAGAAGTGGCACCTTGTGTGTAGGAGCACTACTAAAATATTTATGCCCTAAACTCCAAACCTAGTATTCCTTGTTGTTGCCTTTTATTCAGACATTTGACCTTCAGTGAGCAGAGTTTGGCGTTCGTGTTCACATTAAAACATGGAAGAGCATTTATGATCCAGTATAAAGTGGATGGACTTTTCAGTAACCGGGGCGTCCAACTCTTAAAATATAACTTATTTGCATATTCTTAGATACTGGATTTTTTAAATGAGAGAAAGAGAGAGAGAAAGGGAGAGTAAATGTGCTTCTAAGAATTCTTAAATTGAGCTTTTTTGGTGGAAAAACCATATTAGACACAAATTATTATAAGTCAAAGAAGATTTTTTTTTCTTTTTTAATGGTTTAAAATATGTCTGCAGGGGCTCTTTAAAAAGGCTGCTCATATCACTGTTTTATTTCTGTATAGTTGAAAAGGAAGAGCGGCTCGTCTTGCTTTAAAGAGCTGCTAAGTCTGATAATAAATCTCGGGGCCCATTTGTGGTCAAAATGCTGCTTTTAAGGGAAAAAAAGGCTTTTCTGTCCTTCTGAAGAAACTCTGTATTTCTCTCTGGCATTGAAATGAATCCCTAAACGTTAGCATAATGGCTACCAATCTGTAGTAGTAACCCAAAGGCTCAGTAAATTTTCTGTGCTGCCGACTGACCAACTGTTATCACCAGCCTTTTCTGCAGCATATACTCCACCTTCTGTGCCCAGTGTTTGTGCTTCAGCGTTCCATGAAATAGCTTTGGCTACGTTCGCCGGCTTGTTGGTGTGAGATTTCGCGTGCATGCGTCCGTGCACCAGCGTGCGTGTGTGTGTGTGAAGCTCCATCCGGCTCCAAACAGACGTGGGACCGCGCTAAAGAGGGAGAAGGGAGGCAACTGTGCTGGCAGGGAGCAACTTGGACCCAGCAGGTAGAAACAGGTTTCATTACCTACCTGCCTGGCTGCAAAGCACCTGCCCCAAGGTGGGGAAACAAACTGGTTCTTGAGAAAACAACACAGACATGGCAGCATGAGGGAGTTCACCTTTTTTTTTTTTTTTTTTTTTTTTTTAAATGTTGCTTCCAGCTTGAGGAGGCTTTTTCGCTTCTCTAAAGGACACTTTTTTTTGCTCACTTTGGCTTCACAAGAGTGAAGAAATGCAGGATCTTGATGTCAGGCACAATTATCATAGATGATGATTTGTTCCTCTGCTGGTTTCTGGACTACAGGTAAGATTTTAGTGTTAAAGTCAAAGCTCCAGCAACACTTGTATTATAGAACATGTATTAATAAACCAATGAGTTTCTGCTTGCGGCCTGCGTCAGGGTCATCCACTTGGTCTGTTAATAAAGTTGTTTTATACTACAAGTGTTGCTGGACCTTTGACGTTTTTGAACTTTCTCCAAAGGTGAAGTTGTGCCAGAAACCTTTACCCTGCATCTACAAGCTATGGTGTTAACAAAATACAGAAAAATAGGTAGATACTTGCAGATCTTGGAAAACTCATCATAATAACTGTGGTGGTCTTCTTTTTATTCCACAACATTGTCATAACATGACATTCTTCTTTATTATATGGAGTGTCATTTATGATAAATTGCCTTTGTACTGTACATGAAGTCAGAGATGAGCGAAGGCTTTATGTTTGCTGGTCGTCCATCTGTCCCGTTCTGTTCTCGTGAAAGCAATATCTCAGGAATGCATGGAGGGACTTTCTTCAGATTTGGCACAAATGTCCGTTTGGATTCGAGGATGAGCCGATCAGATTGTGGTGGTCAAAGGTTCGGGTCGCTGTGAGCGCACGCAACATGATTTGGGCAGTGATTCAAACATTAATATGCTAATAGTAACAACGTTTCACACAAAAGTGATTATATCTAAAAGGTGCAAGGTCGGCTTCACTGTGACATCATCATTTTCTGCAGAAACACTTTTGTGACCATTTTCCAAAGCCCATAACTCATGGACAGCAGGAGAGATTGGGACCATATTTCACATTTGGTCAGGTGCTGAATTGGTGACATTAATCTTGGGGTGTAACCTCACATCTGAAGCTTCGTCTACTGTTGTAACTGCAACTTTGTGTTTCGACCAGAATCAGCTTTATTGTTCCAGCTCGGGAACACACACAAGGAAAATAGGTTTAATACTTCTTTATTAAATTCCTTCATGGTCTCCACTAATATCACAGGAGTGTGGACAGACGTGGATGTAAACTGCAGCTCGACCGGTTGGCGGAGGCACACAAACACGAGGCCATATTTCCAGTTTTGTTGTGTTGGCTCTCGACTCACGCATGTTGGAATTAAAACTTGAAATTAAACAGTGACTTTGAGTTAAAGCTCTCAATGCTGCCGGAGGAAGAGCGCCAAGCTCCAAACGATCCAGAGTAGCTGCTGATCCAAGCTTTTTTCTGTGCTCTTCACGCCATTCAGGGCCTGCATCCATCCACACATATTGAGCATATTAAATTCTCTCACTTGTGTTTATTATTTTTGCATCTCACTAGTTCCTTCCTTTTTTTTTCTCCCAATTGTTAAAACTCTGAACCTCAGCTTTTAATTGGAGTGTGTTTACATCCACATTTTAGGTCCTTTTTACACATAGTCACATCATTTTAGGGGCCAGAAAGTAATTGGAAAGGTTAACCGCACCAAAATGTAACTCATCATAGTTTCTATTTGATTTGAGTTATATGTGAAGTCTGAACCTCAGACACAGAGTATCTCCAACACACACGTGATATCTTCAAAGCTCCTAAACTGAAGCCAGCATTGCTTGTTTTTGGGGGCTTTTTTCCTCCGGCCTGGTCTTTTAGCAGTGAAACACTTTTGATTGGGATCATGTGAACAACTCCGAGAGTGAAGCACATGCTACTGTTTGACCATAAAAACTCCTTTGGTTTCCGTCTCTGCCTCCATGTTTAGGAACATTGTTCTAAAATTGGGACACTGTGTTTAAAAAAAGGCCCACAAGTTCAACACTCCTGACCTGCTATAGATGTAAACCCTCAGACTAAAGCTTCAAGTCAACGCTTTAACCTCATAGTGATTGTTTTAAATCCAACATGAAGGAATACAGAGCATAAACAATGAAAAACTAAACTGAACTGCAACCTCCCCCCACAGACTCATATATGTTTGTTGCTGCTTATTCCTCAGGGCCCTGCTACCAGTTTTAACATCCCTGGCAAGCTACTACCCTATAATCTCATAAATGAAGTCATCACTTTATTCCTGCCCAAAGGTTGTGTATGCATAATTCAGAAAAAAAAAAACGGACAAAAAGAGCAATAAAGGAATAATTTAAAATTCCCAGTTTATTGGTGTTTGTCTCATATTACTGTTTTGGGTAGAAGTATGTAAAAGTGCAGCACGGGAAGGTTGTTTTTATGAGTTTGACGCAGTGGGAGGATTATTTTTCCCCTCAAGGTTTGTTACTGTTACTGTCTCTCCTCTCAGTTGCATGCACAGGCTTCGGATATGCTCTCCAACTGCATAATACCACCTCAGACCAGGCGCAGCGTTCGTCTCAAGGGCAAAAACCTGAATAGGGAGTAGCTCCAGCGCTCTGTTGACGAATGAAGCTCATCCATGTGCCAAGTTCAACAAGTCAGCCACACTTTCCCTCCTCTTCTGCCTTTCTCTCCCTCCTCCTCCTCCCCCGTGCTACAACACTTCATGTCCTCCCTTTTCAAATGGTAATGGAACCGAACCGCGCCGGAGCCTCTTCAGCCAGAAGCAGAACTCCTTTTCTTCTCAGTGGAGGATTTATGGATGGTCATGCAGTGAGTTTTTTAAGGTTTGGCCCCAGCAGGCACCCGAGAATTTTTTCCTTGTGGCCTGAATCATATTTGGCCACAGTCTCAGCAGCGTTCACCGCAATACACCGAGGGGTCTCATGCTATTGTTATTATTATGCATATAACGTAACAAAATCCAGTTTCTGTGCCTCCCGGCTTCACCCACGTCCCCCCCCCCTGCCCCCACTTAACGCTTGACAAATACTACTGATGGTAATTTAAGGGATTTGTTGCTCAGCTTGCATGCTAGCCTACTGACAGCTATCCAAACTATGACAAAGTGAATCAGTTCAGTTTCCCTCCTAAGTAACACAAACAGCTCACATCATCATCAGTAGTTTCACCATCCCGTTTTCCCCTCAAAGCTCGTTTTAGCCAAAAGAATAGACAATGACGAGCTCCGCCGTGTCTGCTGTCTTAATGTGTTGGTTTTTGTGGACAGCATTCACACGATCACACATAAACTACAGAGAGAAGGAGAAGAAGGATCATTGTTTTTGCATGCAACCGTTTCCTGTTGTTTAGTTACTCTCGTCCCACAAACATCGGCCCCGTCAGTACAGCTGCCAGATAATAAACAGGTAATATTTTCCAGACTCTTATTTTGACACATGCAGCACTGCTTTAAAACTGGTAGTGATTTGTTAAAGGTGCAGTATGCAGAATTGAAGACATTTAGTGGTAGAAATGGAGTATAGTATTTTAATTAGTGTTTAATCACCAATTTTTTCATGCAAAGTTTCCTTAGTGTTGGCTTCAATGATTGTGCATGAAGGAACAATACAACCATATGCAAAACAGTGCAGGTGTTGACATTATAATGAACAAATGAAATGAACAGCACTGCTTTAAAAGTGGTAGTGGTTTGTTAAAGGTACAGTATGCAGAATTTAAGGGCTTTAGTGGTATGGACATGGCAGAAATGGAGTATAGTATTCATTAGTATGTTTTAATTAGCGTTTAATCACCTTTTTTTTTCATGCAAAGTTTCCTTAGTGTTGGCTTAAATTATTGTGCATGAAGGAACAATACAACCATATGCAAAACAATGTAGGTGTTGACATTATAATGAGAAACAATGTGCTGCTGGCCAGACATCCTGTATGTGTTTAACCCTTACATACTGATCAGGGTTTAATTTGACCCATTTTTACATTTGAAAGAAGGAAAAAAACTTATATTTTTTAGCCAGAAATTTGATGACTTCTCCTAATGTGACCCAGAATATACAAAAATGGAAATATTTCAACTTTCTAACTTTTTTTGTGTAGCTGATACACATTTTATCATTTATTCCAAAAGTTCAAAAATACAGTTTATTCACCATTCATCATCATCATCATCCTTTATTGGAAGCATTATGTTCTCCAGTGTTTACATATAACGATGGACCGTCAACAAAAAGTTTAAAAACTAAACAATACACTCTCTCTGCTCTCTGAGAGCTTCATTAAAGGTTAATCAGCAGTTTATTAATGACTGATGAGCTATTCATGAATGATTTGTGCTTCTGAACATGAACAGTATGTAAGGGTTAAATGAACAAAGCCGTGAGGAAGCAAATCAAATGTGCACATAAAAACAACACGAGCATTTTTAAACAAAGCAACGTGCCTGTAAGAGCAGCACCAAACATATGCAAACACATCTAGGCTGCAGGTTTTCATATTAAAATAACAACGAAATATCTAAACAAATCAAATCAGCAGCACTGATTAGCTCGACAGCTCAATTATTTAATCATGATTCTTTTTGGCCAATATTGAGCTCAGGATTGTTTTTAACACTATTATTGAGACACAGAAGAGAAATGCACTAACTAATGCCCCCCCCGCCCCAACACACACACACACACATAGTTTTTTAAGCTTAACGTCTGTTTCTGGTTCATTTAATGATGCATAATCTTCACAAACAGCTGTTTAAATCCCACAAATATCCCATTGTTTATGTGTTTCAAACTTATTAACGTTGTTTACACTGATTGGTCTGTGAGCTCACCTGTTTCACTACAGGCAGATTCACTCGGTATGCTGGGAAATAAAATCAATCTAGAAATACAAACAGTGATTTCTTCCCGTGGCGCCGACATAAAAACTATTTTGGTTGAGTAAGTTTCAGCTGTCAGCCCGTCCGGTGAAGGCTGGTTAGCCGGCCGCTGGTCCGGAGCTGCTGCTGCTGACGGACAGAGACACTGAACACAGGTTTGAGTCAGTCTGGATTCTTCTCACTCGTCTCACTTCCTATTTGCATTCAGTGAAAATGACTTTGGGGTGAAATCACACTGGCGTTAATGGACAGAGGTGTGCTGGATTTTATAACACAAGACAAGAGGGGAGAGCATCATTGTTGAAAAAGAGGTAATCTTTGTTAGAAACCCAGCCAGGTTTTTCTCCTCTGATGCCTCTGTGGGAGTGTTTGGTGGTGGAGATGCTGCTGGTGCTTTGTGCTTCTTCCCTGACGTGTGCAGCTGCCAGCTTCAAAGCCTCCTGGATACAGCTGTCAACTGCTGCAGCCTCAGGCTCATCTAAAAAGCTCGTTTTGAAGCAGGGGTCAGTGAACCAAGCCGTTTGCATGACTTCTTTTTTTTTTTTTGCCTTCTCTGAGTATCTGTTGTTATGGTCTGCTCTCATTAACCTGTTCATCTCCTTGATCAGAGATGGCTCCTTATCCTTGATCCTTTTTCCACCTGGTCCAGGCTTTTGATGGAACAGGATGTCCACATCCTTGGGAATCAGATGTCATGTTCCTCTCTCTCCAGTCAGCGTTGCACAGATCGGGTGCTGTTGGATGAGGAAACGTTCAAGGGTCTTTTTGTGTAGTCCCCCATCGCATCACCACATCATGGATCAGAGCCTTCTGTGGCATGTTTGAGGGCAGCCTCAGTTTCCTCTCTTCCAGCTCCATGAGAAGCTTTTGGACCAGATTATGGCAGGCCTTGACTGCTGCGTCAATTATCTGAATTTTCAGAGCCTTTGAGTAGGCTATGTTCAAATTATAGCCAAAGCACCCAAGTCGCATATCTGGGAACTCATCAAAAAGCTGAATCATGTTTGTTGCGTTCTCTGTGGTTATGTAAATCAGATCTTTCTAGCTGATCCCACCCTCTTCTTGCATACTTTCAAAAACAAAAAAATCTCTCTGATGTTGTGAGCTGAGTGATCTTCTGGGAAGAACTCTGTTTTCCAGGCAATTTGACTGTAGTTGCCAGAGTGGGGGTGAGGTAATGGACAGTGAAGCTTGGAGTAGGGTTGGCCAGCCCCGCTTTCTCTGTCCAGAGGTCAGTGGTTGCAGCAAACATCGAGTCTGCAGCCAAACTTTTTCCAACGTCAGCTTTAACCTGGTTGTTCAAGTTTTGGGATGTTAGAAGAGAATGTTAACGATGGCCTTTTGTAGTGAGTCTCTAATGATTTGAAATGGCTTCATGTCCTTTGTGATGCAATATGAAAGGACTGCAGTGAGGTCTTGAGTAGTTTTTGATTTGGGCGCATAAGCAGTCTGTCTTTAAAAAATGCTTGCTCCAGTGTCTCTGTCGGTGTCCAGGGACGAGTAGCATCATTGGATTTGCATGCTGCTGTGATATTAACCATCAGCAGGTTCACTGTGGTTAATGGTGAAAACTGCAACAGTTTCATCACCAGTTTAAACACAGGGCATCCAGGTTACACTGTATGAGGCATGCGGACGATATGAACATGATTATCCTGACCAAAATAATTATGATTCATGATATTATCTCAGTAATCATAAAATATAATGAAAGAGACAAATATTTGTATTGCATCACATATGACATCTTTTTTTTATTGTACATCCTTGTTTAGTGTAATACAGCCAATCAAATAATGATTGATGATGTGAACTCCCCATTTGTGCAATTCAAAATCATGTCACTCATGAAGGATATTCACCATTATCCTGATATGGAAATTTACCACAATCAACTTATTGTTTTTTTATTTCAATCTGCAATCAAATCTTTTATCATCCCATCCCTCCATTATAAAGACTAGTGTAGCACAGTGATGCAGGATTACATGTTAGAGAGAGTTCATGTCAGGATGAATAGATATTACTTCAGTGGTTCTGATTGTAGTGTTTTAAAAAACTGATTGAAATGAACTCAAAGCTTACAACTGCATGCCATGTTTGTTAAAAAAAAACCTTTTAAGAGAGATGTTCACATGTTTTAGAGTCGGTCTTAAAATAACAATCACATGGCCATATGTGCATGGCTGTACTTTTTGGCCACTGTAATTGGCCCCCTGCTCTCCATAGTGGACATGAAGTGATCCCTGTCTGATCTCTGCCTGGAGCAATTTTAGTGTAAGTGACAGGAGGACAAAAACCCACAGTTCATCCTAAAGTTCAGATGAAACCAAATGTGATGCTTCAGCAGGCCGAGTTAGACCAATCAAGTGAATATCTTCCACAGATACAGCGCAAAACTCCCTTTTTGGTGTTAGTGTCTCACTGCTGCAGCTAAACACTGAAAACACTGTGCAGAGAAACACAAAAATGAGTGTCATACTCTAAAGAATGTGATTTTGGACCGTGTTCACTTGACTTTGGCTTCATTTTAAAATGCATTTTCTTACAGAAGTGAAGAAATAAATGGACTGTGAACATCCTCTAATTCTTAAACTATAGCTTTCTGTGTTTTGGTTATTAAATGTTTGGATGGTTCAGGTTTGAAGTCACTTCCAGTTGCATGAAGGTTTTCAATTAGGCAGTAAAGGCGTTGGCTCCTTTAAACTATTACCGTATATAGGGAAATACATTTATAGGCTTAGTCTCTTTGCCAGTTTTTCAAAATAAAATGTTTAAATGGAAAAGAGCTACAATAAATAAATAAATAAAAACACACACACACACACTAGTCAGCACAATAAAGCCATATCTGTCTCTATTGACATAATCTTGGCAGCAGTGATTTTTGAAAACAGCCGGACCAGTTTATGAAGGTGTGGGTCCACTCTATTAACATTGAAATTTGGAAGGCTTGTATTTCGTTATAGTGGAGCATAAATAACAAGTGGAGACATGTTGTGCGTGCCAGCAGTTAAAAGCAGTGCTTGGCCGATCACCAAGCCTATTCAAATACCCTGAAACTGATCATAATTGATCAGAAAATGTTACAAAGCGCTAAATGTCAGATTTAGGCAAGCAGCAGAGTTTTTTCTTTCTGTGTGTGTGTGTGTGTGTGTGTGTGTGTGTGTGTGTGTGTGTGTGTGTGTGTGTGTGTGTGTGTGTGTGTGTGTGTGTGTGTGTGTGTGTGTGTGTGTGTGTGTGTGTGTGTGTGTGTGTGTGTGTGTGATGAAACTCCCCATTTATTTCCTCGTACTCGGAGTGTGAGAGAGGCCAACGCAGCCAAGAGTTCACGCAGACGAAATGCAAAGAACAACAATCCGGCTCTTATTCCTGGAAAATAACACTGAACAAATTGGGTACAGAGGCAGAAGCTGTTGAGAGAGGACGAGCCAGACTTAGATGACCATCTGGACCCTCGCTGTGTCACTGACCCCCAACTGATACACTGTCGAATTTTTTCCTTTAAATAACTGGAGCCTTTACTGCCAGACCCTTTCTGCGAGCCTCAGATCTCCAGCTCTGTTGTAAACACGGGGCTTGTGTTGCTTGATTACAGTTGCATACTCGCGTGCGTGAGAGGAATGGGCTCTCGCTGATTTGTGTGCCCGAGTTGATTGGTGGTGATTTGTGTGAATTAGTGAGGGGGAGGGGTAACAGCGACACAGCAAATTGAGTCAGATAATGGAATCATACACTGCCAACTAGAGTAACGCTGTATTTTAAGAGCACACTGAGGCTTTCTACATTACTCATCTTTTCTTTGGGGCCTTTTAAAACAAATAAAAAAATAAAATACAGTTACAATAGCAAGAAAAAGCATAAACAGTACAACACATATTCTCTCAGCAGAGATCTACCCCAGGTTGGCACCTCTCTAAAATGATCCCCTCTTGCTCCAAACCTCTTCATTACTCTAACAAGCCTCTTGAGTTGAGAGTGCTGTTGCGTTCTGGCAATTTCAGGCGTTTCTCAATAATTAAAGCGAAGGGTTAAGCAGCACTAGGTTGCCTCTAAGTGCTTTATTTTTTCCTGTCAGGGGAGGGGGGTTGGGGTGGGTGGTGGGGTGGGGAGCCCTATGGGACCAAACATTGGTTCACTGTATGAAAGTATGGCAGCATAGTGCTCAGCCTCAGCCTCATCTCTCAGGGCATCGCAGCATCAGCAGCAGTAGTGTGTCACCACTGCTGCAATTCAGCACAGCAAACATGGCTGATCCTCCAGGCGGGGGATCAAAAACCTGGCAACCACACCATGCCTGAATAATCCCCCCCCCCCCCCCCCCCCCCCACCTCCTTCTTTTCTCTTTTTTCTTATTTATCGTTCAATACGAGTGTATAAATAAGTAATGCAGGATCAATCAGCTGAAACTTAGCCAAGAGGGAGACTTCAGGACTTTATAATGGAGTCATTTGAATAAGAGGGGAGAGTGTCTTTGTTTTTTTTTTAAGTTTTCTGTCAGAAACATCCCTACTTGTGCTCCCAGTGGATTTCACTCTTAATTGGACACTGCCTTTAAGCAAATTGTTCATAATTCATGAGTGAGAGCACGGTGACGGGAATGGAAGAAATCCCGTCTCTACAGCAGATGATGTTTGTACGTTTAATGTGCAGCGCTGCATTCATGTCGGCTCCTGCCCCCACCCCCGCCCCTGCTCAGCTGTGTTTGCTCCCAGCCTCCAACTTTTCATTTTCCCCCTTTTTTTCCTTTCACTCCTTTTGTATCCCTCTGTTTCCCGTCTGTTGTCTGCTCCCTCTGTCATCACCTTGGTTAAAAAGCCTGTTCACGGCCCCGAAACACTTAATTGACTTTTCATCGACGCGAGCTGTAATTGGCTTTTAATCACCGTTTTACATCATGTTTTGATATTCAAATCAGCGGTGTCAGCTCACAGAAAGCGGCCTCTTCAGTGCCTCGCTGTCATTCACTGTGGCTGACACCACAACAGAAGCATCTCAATATTGATGCCGTGTCTAACATGTTACTTGTGCTATCTGACTGAAAGGGGAGAAACTCTTGCACGTTGTGTTGGTGCACAAGGCCACATCTGAAACCACGAACATAAAGGCTGATTGGAGGAACAATTGGGCTGAATCAAGCTAAATTGCAACCACCTACACACAGCTTGTATTCACTCTTTGCCCTGATTGATGCATTTGTCCTCAAATTGAACCCCTAATACTAAGTCTCATAGAGCAGACAAATTGGAGCGTACACAGCTGAAATCAACCAAACTTGCAATTTCAAGTGATGGCAGTTTCTCGTGTGTGTGTGCGTGTGTGTGTGTGTGTGTGTGTGTGTGTGTGTGTGTGTATGTGTAATCTTGTACAACCTAGTACAACATCTCTGCCATAAAGCTTATACATTTTCAGTTTTTGTTGTTATCGTCATAGTGGGTGGAGGATGTTCCTATCATTTTGTCCACCCCCGTGAACATACATGGAGTGGAGGCAACATATTAGACATTGGTGCAAAGGCAGGTGCAAAATTACACACTCAGGTTGACTCAGTGACTACATGGCAACTTTGACACTTCCTGTTTGGATCACCAGCAGCATCATCATGACGATGACGATGATGATGATGGTGATGGAGTGTTATGCCAAAACTTATAAAACAGATATTTCAAACAGGATAAAAGACACAGTAGTAATGTTCAAAATGTGCTGTTGGTGGTCTTCAGTGGTTCACATATTTACCTTGAACACTAATCTGTGCATACAGATCTTTAATGTGTTTAACCCTCCTGTTGTCCTTGAGTCAAGGAAGGAAGGAAGGATGGAAGGGAGGAAAGGAGGAAGATGGAAGGAAAGGAGGGAGGAAGAAGGAAGGAAGGAAAGGGAGGGAGGAAGAAGGAAGGAAGGAAGGAAGGAAAGGGAGGGAGGGAGGAGGGAGGAGGAAGGGAGGGAGGAAGAAAGAAGGGAGGAAGAAGGGAAGAAGGAAGGGAGGGAGGGAAGAAGAAAAGGAGGGAGGAAGGGAGGAAAGGAAAGGAAGGAAGGGGGAAGGAAGGAAGGAAGGTTCATACAGTGTCTATCACATAAAACTCATAAAGCTATAAATTGACTGTATATGAATAGCACCACTGATGAGTCAAAGGACAGATATCAGAATAGCTTTATTCATACTGAAAACAATGATCCATCTCAGGCCAGCAGAGACATACAGTCTGTCTGCAGTAAACTGTTGGATATGAAATTAAAGCTGAGCAAGTAACAGCCGAGTGGGATTAATACCTGTGTTCTAATTTAAGCAAACACTGTGTTGTATAAACATCACTTTTGTTCTTAAGCTGTCAACGCTGGTGGGGGAGAAAAAAAATACCTATATAAGTTTATTCAAATCAATAGTTTCCATTTTTAAACCGTATTTTCTGGCAGGTGGCCATATGAGGCAGGAAGATGTTGCGTTTTGCGAGCAGCGGTCGATAAGTCAGGGTCAGTTTTCTGCCTCCGCTCGGCGCTCTGAAAGCAGTTCCCACGCTCTTTGCTACCGGTGGAGGGAAGATGAAAATTGGCATGGCTGCTGCAGACGGTATCAGATTTGACAGATGCAACCTTATTTTTCTTTCTTTTTTCTCTCCCCCCCCCCCGCCCCCCCCGACAGTAAACATGGCAGCTAAAGTCGGGCTCTGCTTTTTAAGACGTCCGTTAACTGCTCGGCTCCAGGATGGACACTGGTGGTGGTTGTTTTGTGCTCTGCTCGGATTAGCAAACGTTTCCAAGCTCCGCAGCCTGAACTCACATTAGAAAGAGGAGGGCGCCACAGGAGACCAGGATTAGCATGCAAGGGTATCTTTTCACTCTGCGCCTTATTTTTGTCTACCTTTTACCCCCTCGCCTACTTTTTTTTTTTTTTTTTGTTTATCCACCATAAAAGTCTCTCTCCTTCCTCCCCCCTTCTCTGTCACTTTCTGTCACTGTCTCTCCATTTCTTTCTTTCATTTTGTCCTTTTTTTCCTACATTCCTTTCCCTCCTCTGTTTATTCTCTCTCTGTCTCTGTCTCTGTCTCTGTCTCTGTCTCTGTCTCTGTCTCTGTCTCTCTCTGTCTCTGTCTCTGTCTCTGTCTCTGTCTCTGTCTCTGTCTCTGTCTCTGTCTCTGTCTCTGTCTCTGTCCCTGTCTCCCTGTCTCCCTTTCCCTCCCTCCCTCCCTCCCTCCCTCCCTCCCTCCCTGGTGGCTGAATGATTGTGAGTGACGTTTAGCAACTCTTCAGCCGCTGGGGAGGTTTTTGGTAGAGAGCCCGCTCCTTTTTAGAGCGCCCAAGATGCTCCCCAACAAATTGTGACACTAAGACGAAACGTAAGCTGGCAGCCAGCGTGTAAACCATTCAACTCCTCAGACCTCGCATAGGTTTTTTTTCTTTCTTTCTTTCTTCCTTTCTTTCTCCGTGGTTCCATAAGACTCATTCCCCTCTCTTTTCACTCTCCCCTGGCATCCAGCTGGAGAATGTAAAAGCATTTCTCTTTTACTTCAGGAAGAGGAAACCCGAAGGCTTTTGAGTTTTATTGCAATGATGACGCCTACTACCATCCATCCATCCTCCTCCCTCTTTTACTCTGTTCTTTTCCTTCATTTAAGTAAGTAATTCAATTAAAGACCTGCACAAAAAGTTGTTTTTTCCCCTCACGCTTCTACATTTATTATTAAAAAAAGTAATAAAAATACTAAAGGAGTTGTTTTTTTAACTGTCACGACCAACACTGCCCTGCATCCCTGCTGAACGTCAAATTTTTTTTTTCTCCACCTTAGCAGAAGGGATTCATTTTCCAATCCACTTGCACTGCGTGATTAATTTTGTCTGAATCGTGAGGGAGGCAATTATTATTTCAAGTAATTTTAGGTATTGCTTAATATTCAGTGGTTACCTTAGGCCATGTTTTATACATTAACTATAAATCATGAAAAATAGCAAGGTTGGAACAAGCACAGCCAGAAACCTGATTAACAAGAGTATTTCTCATAATGGAGCGTCTTGTGATTCATGTAGGTGGTAAAAACCGCACACTGTGTACAGTCTCACTGTAGCATTAACTCATTGGTTGAGCAACCTTTCATATTAAGCTTCAGCAGGTCTCCTGTCCAACCCTTCATTAAAATGCCCCATTATCTGAGTCTCTGCCCCTCTGAGGCTCTGAAACCAGCTCGATAACGAGGCCTGCCATTTAAAGAGGCGACAGTATTCTCACTGTGTCATGTCTCATTACAAACCACCACCAAATTTGTTTACACCCCTCTCATGCCCTCTTATCAAGACCTGTTTCTGTAAGGATGGTAATGGTCTAAAAAGCCTTCATCAAAGAAATGGGTCCCAAAATTTCTATTTTACACTGAAGTGCAGTTACAGTCTGTTTTCCTTCCTCTGTTGCCCCCTTCCCAATGTTTCTTAGCTAGATCAATCTTGTTTCCGCACAATTGCACAGATTGTAATCTATTCCAGCTAAAAGGGGGGAAAAAAGCTCAACTTGAAATAGAGCCATTCATCACAGAGTAAACAGCATAACAGAAGGGCCAAGAGAAAGAGCAGGAGAATGTTAAAAGAAAATGCTCAGGGTAAAGAGAACAGAAAAGAAATTGCCAGTGGAAAAGCAAACAAACCACGGCACCCTTCGGTTGACAGAAGTCAACGAAGCCCGTCGCCGTTTCCCCCGCTCTCACGAGGATGTGACATTTAAGAGGAAGGTGTCTTGTCTTTGCAGGCCTAATTAAAATTCCACGATATGCCAGCTGGAGATGGACACCCTGCCAGCACAACCCCCCCCCCCCCCTCCCCTTTTTTTTATTCTTCTTTTTCACCCTCAGACGTGTTTGTCCATGAGCTTCTTTACTTTTCTCTACATGTAAGCTAACTGGCTCTCAGTGAAGGTTCCCTCATGCCCCCGAGGTCTTTATTCTGTGACGATGCACACAAGCGCTGTCAGTGTCGTCTCAAATGTTCCACTGTGGTCACTCTATTTCCCATTGCCAGAGGTGTCAGGCAGTGGTAACCATGGTGACAGTGTTAAGGCCTGAATTGTCGGGAGGTGGTGGAGCCCCCCCGGGGGAAACACAGATCTAACTACAACAATCCGTCAGGCTCGATACTTACTTTACCAGGTCGCTTACAGTCCTCTGATAAAAGTCAAAGAAATGTGTCACAAGCACACAAGCTCACCTCGACACAGCGATGCCAGAGCTGAGATAGGATTTCCATTTGTAAAGTACACATGGAAGACATCTTTGTTCATAAATGGACATTGATTTGATGGAGAGATTTTTTTATAGCCATACTTCCCAGAGATGTGTTGAACTGTGCAGGTAGTGGTGTGACATCCTACTTCACTCTGATGAATTTTGATTGGTAGTCTCACTGTAGGCGGTGCTCTGTTTTTAGTTCTGTCACCTTTATCGTTGCCGTTCATGCTAATTATTCAGTGACAACCATTTATTTCAAGCTGTTGCTGCATCTGAGTACAAGTGTACAACTGTCCTCTCAGAAATGACCATATAAATGTTTGAGATGATTTAATGAAGCAGCTACAGGTTGACTCACTATTGTCATACAGTATGTGAATCTACAGTAGCATTTAATTACAGGCCTTCTGCTATTTTCTGCAGAGCTGACATCATCACAAATCTAAACTTTCTCTTTCACTCCAAATTTCTGCAGAAAAAAGTATGTTTTTGTACATTTCATACAGAATAGAACTGGCATGTGTGCTTTATGTGTTTATTTGGAGCCTGTTTGATTACACATCTGTTTAACCAGTAAAAAAAAAAGTCTGCATTCACTTACAGCACTGCTGATAATTTTAGTGTCTGAGGGCAAAGAATTGTATAACAACCAGGACAGCGAGTACAGAACAGAAAGAAAACGCATGGCAAAAAAATTAGAGGCGGGAAAGCGAACCCGGCTGGTGTGAAGAGGACATTATTGTTCTCTGCTGGTACATGTGTGCTACTTATAACTTAAAACGCTGTGTCAACCTTTTTTGTTGCAGAACAGGTTAAAAGCATTCAGAGAAATGCTTCGTGATAAATGCAAAAAAAAAAAAGGACATGATACAGAAAGTGGGCAGGCAGGCAGCAGGATAGAAGAGAGGAATCAAAAATGAGGGCTGTCGAGTTCCCGTCCCACAGGAGGAGGGTTCACTTCTCCTGATGTTAATGTGATATGAGCTTCATGTGAGAAGGATTAAAGACCCTCCCTTTATATTATTTCATAGGAATGCTGAAATGCTTTGCTTTGTTCAGTGCCTTTCTATGTGAGCAGCATTTAGCAGGAGACATTCACACAGTGTTGCTGCTAGCAGTGATCTTTGAACCTCTGCCAAATGATGCAGCATGAAGCCCTACACCAGATTTAATTCAGAATTCTGCAGAATAACCAAAAATACACCAGATAAATAGGCCGTCTCCTGGTGTCAGTAAGTGTGTGTGTGTGCTATATTGTGATTTATTCATCACCTCAGTGTTTGGCTGCTTATCAGCAGTGCAGGCAAGTATCGAGCTTGTGGAGATGACAGAATTGCAGGGCTGGCTGTGCCGGCCTGAATCTCTGAGCCTGGAACAATAGACGATGAAAATGAGAGTGGCAGTGCAGGGTTGGGGGGCGTTGTCACTCGTGTGAAAGATGGATGCCACACAGAGCCGGGGCTGAAAGTGGGACAGCTCTCAGAAGGACAACAGAGAGACAAGGGGCCGAGATACCAAATACTGTTTATCTCTAGATGTCTGTGGCTTCAGAATCAATGGTCTGGGCAGGTCTTTGAAGGACTGATTCAGCAGCCCACACTCTGTTTCAGTATCCCAGTCTGATAAATAATAAGCATGAGTGCTCCGGTTTTGATGTTTGGGGCCCCTCCCTTGCTGTCAGTTCAAATGTAACTCCAATTTCGACTATGTGCCTCTGTGCATTTGCGCCTCTTCTTGTAGGTGGAGTTCTCTCCCACTGGTAGTAAATTCCAGTGACATTTCATCGTCTTTGATATCCTTGATTGTGTACTCCACCTCAACTAAAACACTGTCTCTCAGTCTGTGTGGGTCTCTGCGGACTGTCTCCGCTGATCAATTCCTCAGCCCGTCCGTCTGCCAGGCTTATTCACAGGGCCGCACAGTAGGCGAGATGAACCCTCGCGGCAGGAGTCTTCATTAAACCAATTCTCCCTCCCTCCCTTCCTCCTCCTACTCTTCCTCTACCTCTCCCCAGGCCTGGGCAAACTTAATGAGAAGATTCGATCAGTTGGCTCCCCCACCTTCCTAGACTCCATCCTCTCACCCCAGCCATTGTCTTCCTCCCACGTTTTGACTCAGTCACACAGTTGGACGGTGGCTCCTGACCTCCGTTCCCACCCTAAAACCCAGTCATCCTCCAGACAGTAAGACCAACTCATTTATATATCAGGGTAGATCTTTTTTACTTTAATACAGCAACACTGAAACAAGTCTGAGAATGTATCTTTGTTGAAAGACTTCATTTTAAAATCCTGCTTCCTGGTGGTTGTATCACTCTGCACACAGTGATTAATTTGTTGAATTTCACTTACTCATGCACCAATCCAGTGTAGCCGATGAACACTAACACCAGGATCCCACCGGGTTTTGTTCCATCCTCTATTTGGCGTCTTATTCAACCAGGAGGGATTCAGAAGTGGAGTCTGCCTTTTTAAATTTAGGTGCACTGCTACTACAGTAATTATGGCAGCCTAGTCAAAGCCGATTTTAGGCTGCTGTAATTACTGTAGTAGCAGCATATTGCAATACAAATTTTAAACTGGGGGGGAAACAAGGGCTGGCATCAGGTCAGTACCCAAGATTATATTAGAATAGATATTGGAAGGTAAAAAGCAGGAATGATGCATAACAGTGTTGTTTTAATCTAAATGCTGTTGATTTTCACATTAGTAATGATAAATAATATTCGGAATACTGAAACAACTTCCAGCATAAGTCTATATCATAATCTGAGCGATTGTCTCCATCTTAAAAAAAAAATCTGCTTCAATATAGAAAAGCCTTCATCGGCAGAAACCCCCCCGCCCCCTCCCCCGCTTGACTCTCCTTCTACCTGCCGCTGTGCTGTGCTGTGTGTGGGAGGTGGGAGTGATAGCGTGGCTCAGTTGTTCAGCCAGACAGAAATGGATTTGTAGTGATGGATGGCATCAGTGGCACTGTACAGGTCTCAGCCTGTTGCTTAAATCACAGCTTTAAACTAATTTTGCGGGCACAGCAGAGCCGTTGTGCTTTGTGCCCGAGCTCGGGACCTGGCTCGTCTAACCGCGCCGCCGGAGCTTGCATGCCAATTACCCCCACCAACCTGCCAAGAAGAGCAGGCAAAGCAAGAAAATAAAGAAGTATTTGCTCACTTGCTGAGGCAAACACTTTGCTTTTAGCGTTGTTGTAATTCAGAGCCATAGGTAGCGGGGACGGTTACGCTGTGGACAAGCCCCCACATTCATTTAATTTAATTCGTCATGGTCATTTTGCTTTGCTGTTAAGATTGTTAACGGAAGTTTCTGCATGATTCACCACATCTCGGACATCTTGACAATGTATTCGCTTTTTATATTATAAGCTTCAGACCTGTCTTAGAAGTATTTAGCTCAGTGCGCAGTGTTTACCTCGTATGCTCTGCACAGTGATGGAAAACTAAATGGAAAGAATGTCAAATATGACTTTAACTCAAGATGTTTTTTCATCACGTCGTCTTTTTTAATTTTCCATACACTGTGAAGCTTTGCAAAGGTCTGTGCAATGATGAGAAGTTACAGTTGTATCCAGAACAGATCATATATGGTGGTGATTGTATTTTACAGCCTTTCTAAGATGTGGAATATAAAACACAATATTTTCTGCAAACATTTAATGCACAGACACTTTTTATGTCCTAAATTGAAACAAAATAAAAACATGATTGTGGCATGTGCAAAAGTTTGGGCACTCTACATAGTGAGTACTTGGTAACACCCCCTCTGGCAGATATCACAGCTTGCAAACACTTCTTGTAGCCAGCTGAAAGTCTTTCAATTCTTCTACTTGGTATTTTCTCTCAATCTTTCTTTTTTAAAAGGCTTCTGCAACATTATTGGGCCATCTTGCATGAACTGCTCTTTTAAAGATATACACACAGGCTTTCAATTAAGTTTAAGTCTTTCCAAAAGCTTCGGATTGTCTCTTGAGGTAGTCAACGTGGATTTTAAGATACATTTAGGATCCATCATCAAGCCAGACTCTTTTTAACTTGATGTTTGTTTCTATGAATTGATGGTATTTAGTGGAGTCCATTCTTGCCTCCACCTGTACAAATGTTTCCTGTGCCATGGGCTTCAACACAACCGCAAAGCATGATGGATCAATCCCCATGCCAAACAGTTGGCAAGGTTTTCTTGGCATAAAATTCTCCCTTTTTTTCTCCAAACATACCTTTGCTGATTGTGGCCAAAAACAAGTTCAGATCAGTTGTTTCTGTTCTGTTGCTTACATCTGATGATGAATGTTAGGATGAGGACAAAGGTTTTCTTCTACTGGCTCTTCCAATGAAGGTCTTGATTGTGATTCACTACTCCTGAGTCAGTTAAACCTTCATGCAGGTTTTTCGCAATCGAACGGGGGCTTTGATTTGCCTTTCTGACCAGCATACGAGCAGCTCTCTCTGGTAGTTTTGTTCTTGATCTTTCAGATATCTCATCTTGGCCTCCTGCTCCCCTAAACTATCACCTCTTAATTACATTTCACACTGTGGAAACTACAAGCTAACAATGCTTTGCTATCTCCTTCTAGCCCTCCCCTGTATTGTGGCCAACAATAACTTTCAATTTCGAGAGTTTTCACAGCTCTTAGAGGAACCCATGGTTACTGAGTGTTGCATTGAAATTGGTACCAGCTGACATTTCCTAATGACAACTGTTCACATGGCTCAGACCTAACAAGCTGATTAAGGGCTGAGACCTTGTAAAAAGAATCTGAGACTTCAAAACTCTTACAGCGTTCAAACTTTTGCTCATGCCACAATTTATTTGTTTATTTATTTTCAATTCATGACATAAAAAAGTAACTATGCATTCATGTTTCCAGAGAGAGAGTTTTAATTATAAATGACTAAAACATGTTATTTGTCAAAGGGTGCCCACATTTATTTCATACAACTGTAAGCGTTGGGAAAAACTTGCAGGAATGAAGAATGGTTTTCCTTTCTCGGGGCACAATATTGTGAGCTCTACTCATTTCACACACTTTGAGGAATTACTGTACAATAATCTGCTTCTATTGTCTTCCCTGAGGCTTTGAACTCTCCTCTGCCTCCACTTTTAAACCTCCTCTGGACGGGTCTCATCATAGCAGCTGAATCTAAAACCAATCATAAGTTGCACCTGGACTCGGCTGGTTAGTATGTTTTTAAAGTGGAGAGAGCATGCACAGTATTAAAGGAAAAATCAACTTTTCAATCATCTGACATTGTTAGATGTCATCACATGGTGACATTCACTCACTTGTGGTTTGATAGTAATTCACCGTTGTGCTGGAACAAGCAGAGAATAAGCATACATTTGATTTCAATCAAGGTGCTTTCAGCCATGGAGAGTAAATATAAATAGCTTGAAGACATGTTTGTTATATTGTGAGCTATGCATTTCAGTTTCATTGTGTTTCATTGACTTTGTTAGTGGACTGGTGAGTGTGAAGGCTAGCACAGCGGCTGCTACTGATCTGTACGGCTCCTCACACAGGGCTCCTCACACAGGGCTCCTCACACAGGGCTCCACTCTGCATCCAGCTGCAAATTCTGACATGGTCAAATCTGAGCAACAAAGAAAAATGCTGCATATCTGCTTGTTCATGCCTCTCTCCCCCCCCCTCTCTTTCTGTGCTCTAGTCTGTAATGTTATGCTGGGAAAGCTGGCAGTGTGTGATGCCATGTCGCCCATTCATCTGCTGAAACAAACGCTTACTCCAGCGAATTTAATATCGCACTTCAGGAAAGTTTGGGGGGTTTCGCTCCTTTGATGTTGACAATGCTTTTTAAAATCTGTCTCTCAAAGACGCCGAGAGATCCTGACTTGTTTTGCCTTGTATGGGTAAAGCATCAAAACCACTTGATCTTACATTTCCCTTAATGCAAACAAAAGCACTTTTCATCAGACTCTCCTCCGCCTTCTAAATGTCTTTGCAGCTCCAGGCTTTTTTAACAGAGGCTTCTCTGATATGCACTTCTAGTCTGTGAGCCTGATCCGAGATAACTAATGATGTCGTCAGGATCATCAAGGCCACAGAAGACATTATACAACACATTTCACAAGGCTGCGTAGTATTCCTCATGACTAGTAAGCTGAAAATCAGCGGAGTTTCCCTTCAATGTCGGGACAAGATCCTTCACAACAAAAAATGAGCTCAGGAATGCAAACTACGCTGCCAGTATGTTTGTCACAGTATTGAAGTGTTTTTTAGGGTGGATTCATCTTTTTTTATGATAAAACATTCCCACCTCTCAGGACAGTCTATATCGACGAGCTGTCCTGATGCAGGTAAGGTGATGCAAACATTACACTGACAGTATTGTTAAGTACATATCTCTTCTTTCTTCCCCTTCCTTTTTCCCAGAATCAGACAGAGGGATTTGTGGCAGCAGCAGTGTGTGTGTGTGTGTGTGTGTGTGTGTGTGTGTGTGACCTCAAACGTTTGGGTCTGTAATGCATTAAGATGAATGCAGCCGTCCCACTGTCAGATGATGAATTGTGGGCTGCAGGGAGAGGCTCTACGCTATGTAAAAGAGGCGCTTGCAGACATGGCACTTTCATCAATCAGAAAGTGAGGGGGGTTTGGGGGGGTAAGTGGTGGGGGGGGGTTGTAATGTTGTTACACTGCAGAATGAAGAGCCTCTGTTTATATGCAGCAGACAGACCTGGAGAGACAGAGACCCTTCTTCTCTATTTAAGCCGTTTGGATAATGCTTTTCCCTTTTTGTGGGATGAAGAACGTGACTTGGGAGCGCATCAACGCAACATTTAGCCGGATAAAGTTCTTACTCGGAGCTCCATTCAGAGTTATTCCACTGTGTAATCAGCCGTCCTCAAACAGGTGTAACGTTGCCATATCCGCCCTACAATTTTCTTGTTTTTTTGCTCAGACGGAGATATCAAGGTCTCAATTAAAGTGACACCGGGGGATCTCGCGTTCACACTTCCTCACAAAAAAAGCCCAGCAGAGCTCCAAGACAGCTGCTTACTCACTCAACACGGGAGAAACCCCGGAGAAGAGTTTTTGGCTTACTGCGACGCCCCCAGCGGAGCGGTGGAGCTCCAGTGAGGTCGGAGCAGCAGCCGAGGGGTTCACGGGGCTAATGCAGGAGAGCGAGGCTGCTGTCACTGCCTGGTGACAGGTGTAGAAAGAAGAAGAAGAAGAGGACTGAGAAGTTGTTCCTGTTTGCCTCTTGGCTGTCATGTTCTTCTTTTCTGCTTCTCTTCTTACTTTTACTCTTCCCTCCTCCAAGTAATGAGTCTACATCGATATAATATGAGTTAAATGTTGTCAGGTCTAGGTCGTTAAGGCTCTGTTACACTTAATAAATGAATTTTCTGGACTTATATCAGTGTTTTGTTTTAAAAAAAGAGGTGCATTTCCTAAATTTTGAGGTTTCCACACTATATTACACCTTTGCTAAGAATTCAATTGAGTAATATTTTGAAATTTAATGAAAAATTGTAAGTTTTTTAAACAAATGTCTCAGTTTATCATGATGAGTTGGCATTTATTGCATACCTATTTGAATTGCGTCAATAGAACTGAGCTTTAAAAACTGACAAATACCCAAGGTTTGATCAGATTCTTCTCAAGACTGTCTTATTATATTTGAACAGACATAATAATAGTAGATTAGGTTCAGACAAAACCGCTATTATGTTTGTAAAGGACATCGGAGCCTGTGTGCAGAATCGACTGGTGTAGTGAAGCTTCCTCAGTCTTTTCTTATTGTTTGAACAAATCTTGAAACGTCCTCGGAAAATCAAATCAACCAAAGTTTTTAGACAGTATTTCTTTTTTCATTCAGGTAAAGTTTGACAATAAAACACCATTAAAAACCGGAGAAAGTTTTGTTGAGAAGTTGAAACCCCCCCCCCCCCCCCCAAAAAAAAAAAACATTCAGATATTCCTCAAACAAGCATCAGTACAGTACTGTATGTATCGCATTTGCACCAATATGACAGAAACAATACCCAACCCCTTAATCCTGATGAGTCTTATTATAAATAGTATTGTGATACAAACCTACATATACTGTCCTAGATTAAAGTAATGTAGCCTATCTCCTCTCCAAACACACCTCCCATGCTCTGTCACATTATTCCTTCCTCCCACCTGTATCCTTTTCCTTTTTTCTACAAACAGCTTTTTTTAGCACCTTCACCGGATCTAATCATTCTTTTTTTTTTTTCGTGTGGGTTTCTGATCTCTTCCTCGAACCCACCATATCTCTACCTCCGCGTTCTCTGCTCCCCCCCCCCCCCCCCCCTCCCCTTCCCCCCCTCCTTTTTCCTGTTGCAACCCTCTCATTCTCTCTGCGTGCGGTCGCTGAGTCGTGGCAGTTCTTGCAGCGGGAGGTGTGGTGTAACCCCGGCTGTTTTGGCAGATAAGCCCCTCAGCCTTGCCCACCTGCTTCCCCGCTGCTCATCAGCCAAATAGGGACTCGCGCTGTCACCGGTATTCACTCGGCAGCGGCGGAAGGTTGCCACCTCGACGGATCCGCTGCGACCGCCTCACAGCTTGTAATTCTCCATCCCTGAGAAAAGGATGGAGAGCATCCAAATCTCCTTTAAAACAAACAAACAGCAATTGTTAAGAGTCTCCACAGAATTAATCCATTGAGTAGTAAAATTGCTCCTTGTTTATCTGAAATGGTGAAATTGTTTAATTTATTTTTCTGGCATTGTCTTCTTAGATCAGGGTTTTGTTTTTTTCAGCACAGTTTTATCAAAGACTAGTCAACTAATTGATTCATAAATTGATAGAAAACTGAGAGCTGGAGGTATATCGCTTCATCAATCAACAGAAAATTGACTATTAGTTCATTGAGATAACAATGATTAGTTTCAGCCCGACTGACTAAACCAGATTTGATTAGTGATTAATTCATTTTTTAAGTTTTAAGGTACTTTAGTTGTCACACATACAGTGAAATTCAGTTTCTGCATTTGACCCATCCAAAGTATTTGGAGCAGTTGGAAACCGATGTTTTGTGAGGATTTCCTACGTTTGTCTGTTTATTATTGTTAGTTAAATATTTCTTTTGGCATTCGGCGAAAACGAGCAATTTAAAGATTCTTTCTTGAAATATGGGAACATGTGATGCACACTGTCAGCCTCTTATTACAACAACGACTACTTTGCCATTTTGTTAGAAGTTGTAGTTTTAAAGATTTCTGAATTTCATACAAACAAACAAACACAAGTGTTATCAAACATACAAGCTTTATTTTCACACTCAGTATGGAGGCTGGGAATGAAAGCAGCTAAAATATCCCTGATGATGATGATGATGATGATGATGATGATGATGATGATGAGTGTATCTCTCAAAGAACCTATGATTGTTCAAGACGAGCCAGTTCCTCCTTCATTGGCTTGTTTCATTGTCACCATGTTGTATTTGAGATAATTCCCAGGCTGCATGTTTTGGGCTGTGAAATCAGACGTTAACGACCAGATTCCAGCCTGAATGAGACTGTGACCGTTTAACATCGTTTTCTCAGGCACACGCGTGTACACAACCTTTTAGTGCTGCCATTCCCTTTAATTGATTTGTTACTACGCTAGCGACGGATATAACATCAAGTTGTCTTTTTGATGATCCAATCATCGTGGCTGTCAGCGAGGTGCCCACCCCCCACACACCCCACCCCCCCTCTCTCAGGCGCTCGCTGCACATCTTGATGTTGGATCCTGAGCTATAAATGTATGAAAGCTGCCGGCACAATGGTGGATTTACAGTCGGAGCTTTATTTCTGTGCTTCTAGCCAAAGAAGCGATTGCCTGGTGAAAAGTGCTATGGTAAAGGTCAATGAACAGCAGCTCGGTTATTGTGTGGCAGATTGAAAAGGAAATTATTTTGAGGTGTGTGTGTGTGTGTGTGTGTGTGTGTGTGTGTGTGTGTGTGTGTGTTTGCATGAACTGTTTCTGTGAGAGAGTTGACGTGCAGCTCTGTGCCCTGTTCTTTCTGTCGAGGGTTTCTCTTGGCAGCGAGTCTTCCAGCTGACCTGTCAGTGTTAGTCAGCCTGCAGGGCTGTGAAATGACCCACCACAGGGCTAACCTGGGGCACAACCTCTTTCAGCTGTTCCCTTCACACGGTCGCTCTCTGACTATGTTTTATTCTGTTTCCATCTCTGCGTTGTTGTTTTTCTTTTCTTTTCTCTTCCTTGCTTTTGTATTCACTCGCCACACCTCATTCACTCACTCACGTAGGCACAATCTCTCACTTTCTCTCTTTCCTCCAGAGACTTAATGATTCCTGTTTTTGGATCCAGTTTTCAAGGCTTCAATAAGAATCACTTAATGTAGTGAGAGAGAGGAGACGGACCCCTACTTTTTTTCATAGACCACTGAAACTGTTCCAGGAATAGGAACAGCCTATCTCAACAGCCCGTCTTGCTTTCTGTGGTTTTTGGCCGTGTCTGATGCTCTTGCATTATGTACAAAATGAGAATGCCAAGTTTCTTTTTTTGTTTTCACTCAGTCTCTGAAGTAAAAACAAAAAAAAAACATTCCTTCATCTTCACAATACTCGGTGCACTCACAACACCAACTCTCTACCTGCAAGTTTGAAATTGAACCTGTTTGTTCATTTTGGGAGATATAACCCACCCCCGCTCTCACCCCGACATGCAGGCGCGTCGTACTTTCCCTCTGATGGTGAAGAGATGGGTTATGGAAAAGAGATTGATCATCATGGCGTCGACATCAGTCACGCTGACAAATGGCAGCCCCAAACTTGGAAAGCCATTAGCCGACAGAGTCAGGGAGTGAAGAGGGGCCAAGCCCAACTGATTTCCACCAATCCCCCCCCACCGCCCCCTCCTTCCCAAAGCAAAAGGCTCGTGCCAGGCCGCGACACGGCGGCAGGTGTTCGCACCACCTCACATCCCTTCTGGCCTCCACTGTTATACGAGCCAGCATGTTGACAGAGGGCCGAGCCCCAGTCATTAACGAACAAACCCTGCAAAGAAACATGAAGGGGTCGAGCCGTCTTTTCATTTAACTGTCATGACTCATGCAATTGGCAGAGAGCTTTGTGGGAGTTGAAAATAAGTGGTCTGACTGGCATTATGGATTTACCGCCTAGTGTTTACAGTTTGTCAACACTGATGTCATAATTTGATATTTGGACAAAGTAAAGCAGAAAAAGCTAAATTAAAGCATATGTGGAGGCACAGATGTTGCTCTCTGATATAGAAGATTTTCTCCGTTATATCTCAACGCTTCCCTTTTGAACCTCTGTCCTTCTCTCGCTGGACGTGAGCCAGACGGAATAATTTTCAGATTTAAAATCAGATTTTTTTTCTCTGTCCAAAAGAGATTTTTTTTTTTTTTTTTGAGCTTCTCTGACAAAACAAGGTGAGAGGTTAGTGTCTCTGCCTTTGAGTGAGCTCCAGAGAGAAGAACGTGTTTTTCTTTGTGTCTTTGTTTTAGCAGCTGCTTTTGTAAAGGAAATATCATTTTGTTTTTTCTTGGGTTTTTTTTTTAAATGTTCAAACAGAAATAATAAGTTGGGAAGGAGAGAGAGGAGAGGGAGAGGAGAGGGAGAGGAGAGAGAGGAGAGGGAGAGGGAGAGGAGAGAGAGAGGAGAGAGAGGAGAGAGGGAGGAGGAAATATTAGCTTGTCTAAACGCTATGTCAGAACTCTGCAGCTACAGTTACGGTAAAATAACACTGAATACATCAGGAAATGTTTGCAGGGTCGTCTGAGAAATCATGTTTGATTTTTCTAACTTTTGTCGTTAAAATGATGTTTGAGCGAAAAGTCATTAGGGTTGATGCAGTGTAAATACAGAGAAACAGTTAAGCTTACATTTTATCAACGAGGCTGCTTGTTAGATGATATTTATTTTTTTTACGATTAGATTCAGACAACACTACTTTAAATGTTTATAAAAAGAGACATTGGAGTCTGGGCTGCAGCATCGACGTGGTGTAGTGCAAATGTTCTGCTATAGCCGAACAGAAAATTGGCGTCATTTCAAAGTGTGATTACAGCCGGTAAACAAAACATACCGTCTGGGTCTGATGTCTGTGTTGAAAGAAGTAGTTTCCTCATCATTGCCAGACAGAGCGTGACTGTGTTAGACGTGAGTTTTTTTTAAAGTTTCACACTCTCGTTCATTGACACTCAGGTAGGGGAGAGAATGTGACCCTACAGGAAAAGTCATGATTCACCTGGAGATAAAAACACGAGGAATGTCGCCCGACTCTTCCTCCCCAACGCTCACATGTGTTGATGGGTGATGGAGTGAAGCGCTTTAAAACTTTAAAAACCATAAAGAACAGTTGGACATGTGGAGTAATGCTGCAAGCTTAAAAAAACAAAACAACAACAACAAAAAGAAGCATTGCGTGAGTAATTCTTTACACTTCTCGTCTTCTCTGTTTTATAGCACTTTGTCTTCAACCCTGCATGAGCTTATGAGCAATTTAACCTTTGCTCTTACTTCCACTACTGCAGGCTTTTAACTCTTATTATAGATGCTTGTAAAATAAGCTGCATGACAAACTACAGTAACCACAATGGAAATGTGATTTTCTCTTGAGTCAAAACACAATCATGAACTTACACATTACTTTTCGTCTTTGTACTGTCAGTTAACCCTCATGCAGCTGTAACATAAACTAGAGAGCAGCACTTGTTGCCGTGAAACAGGAAAATACAATTGAGTAAAAAAGGGAAAATAAAGAAAATAATATACAAATGAGCAAAAAAAGGACAGTGTGGTAAATATTCATTAGTTACTGGAAAGTGTTTGTTTTTGTTTTAACAAACTTTGATGAAATAGAAAAATCGAGAGCTGCAAAAATGAGTCAATTAGTAGATCAACAGAAGATGAATCAGCAGCTATTTTGGGTAATTGAATAATGGTTTCAGTCATTTTCTAAGTTGCTTTGTAGTTTGAGTGTCTCATTTCTGAGGATGTCTCTGTTTTTATCATCAGTCACTGAAAAAAAGGAAAGTCTTTAGGTTTTGGATTGTTGGTCAGACTTCAGCACTGCATTAGAAGATCTCCTATTGGACTCTGGAAAAGTCTGATGGACATTTTTCACTGTTTTTAATGAATTTATATGCATCGAACAATATATCAATTAAGATAATTAGTGGATGAATCAATAATGATCTTTAGTTGCAGCCTTACAAGTAATAAAAAAGTAAATGTAATAAGAAAAAACAAAACCATTCTCTCACCATCACCACCAGGACAAATTAGTGTACATATATAATGAGTTTGGTTTAAAAACAATAGATTTAGAGAACAGAAACTTCTGTCTCTGTCTGTTTTTATAGTTACTCTGAGCAGGTGGAGGTGAAACTAACCTTTTCTTGCATGAAATGGCTTTAGTGAATTACTACTATGACTGTCACTCACTACAGTTATCACCAGCTTGTTGCATTTAGATATAATGTGAACTCTGACCGCTACCTTTTTAATAGCTTCCAAATAGATTAGTAGTTTTTATTTTTATTTCATAAGCAGTTAAATCTCAAACCAAACCTCAACAAAACAACAAACTACTTGTGGCTGGATTGTCCTTCTGTGGTCGACTATTGGAGGGATTTCAAGACAATATGAAATTTCATCTACCATCTAGATGCTGTGTTTACTGAAGAGCTTTGCACACCAGGAAACGGGAAAACAGGAGCTTAAGAGTGTGGCTGTCGAGAGAAAAAAAAAAGAAGGGGGGATAGCGTTGACAAGGCAACAGGAGCTCATTATCTCGTTGTCTATGCTGGTCCACGGCGCGCCATTGATGGGTGCCAGAGGAGAGTTTGGAGCAGACAGATGGGGTTGCACCCTACGTCTCGCACAGAAGACGATTGAGAAGGAATAACACGTCCACGGAAATGACATGTCGGCGCTGTAATCCTGGATTACCTGTCTTTTTTTTTTTTTTTTTTTTTTTTGTCGCCGTGCGTCTGCGTGTCGCACGTTCCACATCAGACAAGATAACAAACAGCGACTCAGCCTCAACCGCTGCGAGACTGTGTTTGATCTGTATTGTCAAGAAACAAAATGTGTGCAGCGGGGGAGCCCAGATATTTCACCCTCCCTTTCTTCGCTCATTCTCTCCTCTGTCCAGTTTCTATCGGGGGGGAAGGGGTTCGGGCAAAATACCTAGAACAGGCAAGATTGAAGCAACTTGGATAGATAGAAATAATTAGTTGATCTGGTCTTGTGTCTGGCACCATCACCCGCATGACTTCACTGATATCTCATTTTGTTTGGGTTCATCATATCAGCTGTAGCCTACTCAAAGATATAATCCTTGATCTGCTACAGTTATTATCTTCTTTTTTTCCAGTATGAAAGCATTTTATTAAAAGTTGTCCTTGTGCACACCTTTTGTTATAAAGCATTGGGCAGCAGGTGTGTCTGTGAAGTACTATGAAAGAGACGGATGAGAGAAAGTCCTGAACACACTAGAGCAGAGGTGTCAAACTCATTATCATTCAAGAGCCACATACTGTACAGCCCAATTTGATCTCATGTGGGCCGGATCGAAGGAAGGAAGGAAGGAAGGAAGGAAGGGAGGGAGGAAGGAAGGAAGGGAGGAAGGGAATACAGGAAGGAAGAAAGGGAGCAAGGATAGATGGAAGGAAGAGACGACAAGAAGGAAGGAAGGACAGATCGAAGAAAGAGAAGAGAAAACAGGAAGGAAGGAAGGAAGGTAGGAAGGAAGGGAGCAAGGATAGATGGAAGAGACAACAAGAAGAAAGGGAGCAAGGATAGATGGAAGGAAGAGACGGCAGGAAGGAAGGAAGTAAGGACAGATTGAAAGAAGAGAAAGAGAAGAGAAGACAGGAAGGAAGGCAGGAAAAGAAGACAGGAAGGAAGGCAGGAAAAGAAGGACAGATGGAAGAAAGGAAAAGAGGCTGAAGGAAACTGGGCCGGATTGGACCTCTCGGCGGGCCGGTTCTGGCCCACGGGCCTCATGTTTAACACCCCTGCACTAGAGCATTTCATTGAACAAGCTGTTAGCTGCTGTTTCCTGCTTGTTGATGTTCACACAGGAATGTGGTGCTTGGCCAGATAAGAACAGCTAATGTAGATTGATTGAAACATAGCTGGTTGGTAAATGCCAGACTTTATCTACCAACCTGAGGTATGTCCAGAGTTTTACTTCTGCTTTCACCTCATCGTGCAGCGTGAACCCCTGACTCGCCTTTATACCTTATTTATTGAAAGAACTTCAGTAAAATAGGTTGTCTCATTGAGATCAAGAGAATCCTGAGGACATAGACCAGAAACAAAGAACCAGAACCAGCGAACAAGAACTAATAAACTTGATTTAACAAATGTTTAGTGAAGTTAATGTTGTGATTTCAAAGAAGCTCCTTATTGTGTTGCTTGTTAGTAAAATGTGGTATAGTATTTTTTGTTTTTGTTTATTTATTTGTATGTTATATCTTTTGTAAAGTGTCCTTGGGTTTGTGAAAGGCGCTATATAAATCACACCTATTATTATTATTATTATTATTATTATTATTATTATTATTATTATTATTAGGGCCAGAGCACTGACCAGCACGAAGCCCTATTTTATCTGTAAATCAACATGCATACGATGGGGAGGGCCCACTCATCGCTGCTTGCGGCTTTAATTATTATTATTGTTATTATTATTATTATTATTATTATTATTATAGTTTTCAAGATCGTCCTTTTCTATATTATTAATATCAATTTTTTATATTCCAACTTGAGCAGTCAATAAGTCAAACAGTACATATGTCATTTACGGTTCATGTGGTGCTATTTGAATTTAAAGCTGCATAGATGATGTGTAGCTTTTTGCAGTCTATACTGATAGTTTGAAGTAAATTGTGGAGTGAAAAACCTTGAGACTTGGAAACTCTTCAGCTCCAGTACACACTTGGTCTGAGAGATCTACATCAGCAGCTCAGCGGGTGAAGACGAGCCTCAGAGATCGCCTTGGACCGCTGCCACCGGTCAGATTACAGCTGCGGAAAAAAACCTCTAACAAAACAGCCCCGACTTCATCCTCAACATTGTATTTCTAGACTGTAAACTCTACTATCCTCTCTCAGTGAGTTGTTTACCTTTAGCGTGTCTCGGCTGTTCCTGTGTTGGTGCTCGCGTGCCGCCTGCAGTACTTTGCTAATCTAATCGATGTATCTTTACTAGATTATGTGGTTTGTAGGAAGAACCTGACTTCAATGTTTACTTTGAGTACAGGCAACATGTTTGTGATTTCGTTGAGTACTAAATAACACAATTGTTGAATATTTTCAGATCATATCCTCCTCCTACCTAAGAGTGCATTTAGTAGATTTCTTCTTTCATTAGTTGGGCTAATGAGTCGTTCTTGGTTGGAAGCTGATATTTATCAGCAGTTATTTAATCTTTTGTTTTTGCTGCCGTCCTGCTGATAAGTGTGATGTGACTCGTGTGTTAAATACTGTCTATCATGTATCAGCTTAAAGACTTGAATATTATTATTATAGTGTATTTAACCCTCCTGTTGTCCTCAGGTCAAGGAAGGACTGAGGAAGGGAGAGAGGGAGGGAGGGAGTAAAGAGAGAAGTAAAAAGAGAAGGAAGGAAGTAAGGAGAGAAGTAAGAAGAGAAGGAAGGTAGGAAGTAAGGAGAGAAGTAAGAAGAGAAGGAAGGAAGGTAGGAAGTAAGGAGAGAAGTAAGAAGAGAAGGAAGGTAGGAAGTAAGGAGAGAAGTAAGAAGAGAAGGAAGAATAGAAGGAAGGAAGGAGAGAAGGAACGAAGGGAGAAACAGAGGGAGGAAGGAAGTGAAGGAGGGAGGGAGGAAGGAAGTAAGGAGAGTAGGAAGGAAGGAAGGAAGTGAGGAAAAAAGTATGGAAAGAGGGAAGGAGGGGAAGAACAAAGGAAAAATTAAAGAAAGAGGGAGGAAGGAAGGAAAGAAGGAACAGTCAAGAGACAGGGTCATTTTGACCCGGGAGGACGACAGGAGGGTTACAGCTAGAAGGACTATCTGATGCAAGTATCACAGTGTTTATAGCTAATGCTCAGTTACCTCTTACTACTGAAGGAGGGCTTTTGTAAATTTAAGGGATGAAAATATTTGAAAAAATAGAAAAAAGAAGAAGCCAAGTACTTCCTCACAATAAATACAACATAACAGAATAAAAAAAACAAGGTCAGACATGGCACACGGTACAATAAGACACACATAAAGATAGACATGAGGACATTTTTGTTGCTCAATTAACCAGGATATGATGCGTCTCTTGAAGGAAGTGAAGTGTTCAGGTAGAGACTTTCAGATATTTGCTCCTTTCATAGAGAAAGCCGTCTGAGCAAAGGATGTTTTTAATAAAATGAGACTTTATAGTTTCCTCTAAAAGCTCTGGATCATCATGACGAAGCAATTTAAGTCAATGAATAATAATTATATTAGTATGATGATGATATACAATGTTATGAGCAGGGTTAAAAAAAACATAGAGAGTTCAGATAAATGTGTATAGCTTCTATAAACATGGTTGGCAATGATTTTATACAGAGGTTTATTGAAGTAAAGTTATAGTGTTATGATTCACTGAGCTAGCTAATGTTAGTTGGAACATTATTTCATGACATATTATTAAGATTAATGATAATTGTTTGGCTGTGGACATCAATAGAGATACACTGTGAGCTTATTTAAACTTAACGTTAGCTAAAGTTATTTTCTTCTTGATGACGTAATCGTATCTTCTGCCCTGATTCACTGTGCCTGAGGACAAACTGCTGTACTAGCGCTGTTGTTTACTTGGTTGTCATGACTTTGCGAGTGATTGACATCCTGTCACCGCTCCACGCTCATCCTCAAAGTGGAAAGAGAGCGATCGACCGATGGTGTGTGACTTCAGTGGAGCGTTACGGCGCCACGGAGTCGTGTAATTGCGACTTCATGACATTTCATAAGATTTTGAAGCAGCGGTGAAATTTCCATAACGGAAACACTGCAGGATGTGTTCTGCTGCTGGTGTTTACTGAGGGGTATGTCTTCTGTTTTTCAAGAACCGAGTGGGAGAAAGGGATTTAGTGTTTTTTCCTGTTCATCATTTGCATGATTTTCGGTTGGAAGCTCTGAAGCAGCCTGCAGAATTTTTTTAGGCGCATTTAGTTGGCACGCACAGTCGGGTAGCTCCGAGAGAAGCAGGCTGAGATTTGATATCTTGGATTGCTTCAAGAAGGCTTGTGTAGATCACGTGTGTGTCAAATCTTTTGACACGCATAGAACATTTTTAAAAAACATTGCAAAAGTTGAAGAGCAGCATTCTTTAAGCTGAGTTGAACAATGGTCCACTGACACTAACACGGAAGAAGCAATAATCAAATCTAATGGACACAAAACAGGAAATGGATTAACCTTGTCATTTCAAAGGCCGAAACATAATGAAACATAACATTTAGTTGTCACATATCCTAAGTCTGACTTGTCCTGTAAAGCTGAGATGAAAGCTTTTTTTTTTTTTCTTCTTGATAGTCTAAATTATCAAAGTACATAGCCGTTTTGTTTGAGTGTTGTAATCCTATAGAAGTTGAACATAAAGGTTCTTAGTTTTTAACAAATGACCAGAGCCTCCATGCTACAGAGACAACATCACAGGCAGCAATGAAAGCAAGAAATTAATTCAGTCCAAAGTCAGAAGGCTTCAAAGACAGGACACACACACACACACACACACACACACACACACACACACACACACACACACACAAACACAAACACACACACACACACACAGCCGGATAGGTTATTCCAAATATATATATATATATTGTGTTAACCATAATCATGTATGTGATGTTGCTGAATTTACACATAAATAATCATATTGCTTTCTAGTCTAACTCAGTCCATCAACATTTTTACAACTGATGATGAGCGAGACCCATTTTTTATGACACTCCCCTTTTTTAACCCTCCTGTCGTCCTCCCGGGTCAAATTGACCCCATCTCTTGACTGTTCCTTCCTTCCTTCCTTCCTTCCTTCCTTCCTTCCTTCCTCCCTCTTTCTTTAATTTTTCCTTTGTTCTTCCCTTCCTTCCCTCTTTCTTTGCTCCCTCCTCCTTCCATACTTCTTTCCTCACTTCCTTCCTTCCTTCTCTCCTTACTTCCTTCCTGTTTCCCTCCCTCCCTCCTTTCCTTCCTCCCTTCCTTCTTTCCTCCTTTCCTTCCTTCCTTCTCTACTTCCTTCCTTCCTTCTCTCTTTACTTCCTTCCTCTTTTCCTCCCTCCCTCCTTACTCCTTTACTTCCTCATTCCTTCCTTCCTTCCTTCCTCAGTCCTTCCTTGACCTGAGGACAACAGGAGGGTTAACATCCCATCCTAATTTACAGGAGTGTTGATTTTAGAGTTTCAGACTGTTTGCTTACCACTAAAGGAAGCAAGTCAAAAGGTTCATAACCCGTTACCATGTTCTCACACTTATTAGGAGTGAGAGAACTCAGGATGTTTGATTTTAGCATTTGAAGCTTTGCATGACAAAAGGCTTGAGAGCTTTTCACATGATCAAGCTTAAGTATTGTATCCAAACTGGACAAACTGACCCTGACATTTTAATGTTTTCTAAAATATGGCTTGAAATATGAAAAATGTTGATACTTGTCTTGATAAGTGCTTTGTTTTTGGACCGCTTAAGAGAAAAGGCGTTGCCGTTCTTATGAGAAGTTGTTTATCTGTCTCTGTTGTTACCTCTGTAAGCTCTCTAAATGTGGTTCTAAGTGTTTGTCTGGGGAGAAATAATACTGGAAAGGGAAACGGTCCAAAAGTCTGAGACCACTTTCCCATGGGAAAATGGTCTCAGACGTTGTGTACTGTATATTGTAAGTTTTGTCTGCTTGTTGTTTCTGTGTGTACTGTAATCAGGGTGTCTTTATAAAAAAAAAACAGCTCGCCTTCAATGGCTCTCCCTGTTTAAATAAAGCTCATAATTATAGGTAGAGCACAGAGTGATGCTAATCAGACGGCAGATCTTCAAAAAAGCACCTTTTTTTTTTTTTTTTTTAAAGTTCAGAGAAATCTACCTCGTGTGAAACCAACTGAGCACAAAAGTCTTGATTTGAACAAATTGGCGGGCTGAATGTTTCACCGCTGTCATGATGTGGGGCCAATACTGATGCCACATCTCTCCTCTGTGCTATTTCTTCTGTCAGCTCACATGATGTTTACTTTTGACATTTTCCAATTTAGCTGTCAAAGTTACTGGAAGGATGAATAAAAACAGAAAAAACAAAACAAAAAAAACAACTCATCAACAAAGCAGAACACACACACACACACACACACACACACACACAGAGACCCTCTATTGTATACACAATTTGGCCAATAACATTGAGAGATTTACTAAGGCAAATCAGATATGAATAGACATTCATACATCCAAATTGATGCGTCACTCACAATGGGAGGGAGACAATTGCTGTAATTGTGAAGAGGGTGACAAGATGTAAAAACAATGTCTGCGTCTCACTCACTCACACACACACACACACACAGCCACACAAACACACACACACACTCATGCTATGTATAAAAGCTCGCAGAAATGAATTTGTGCCTGCAGAGGAAAGTATTTGTATTCTTATGTTTGCATAAACATATGAGTTGAGGTGTTCGGAGCAGGACAACTGTGTGTGGAGGAAAAAAAAAATTCTCCTTTCAGTATAATGTGCTCTTTAATAAAGACACAGGTTGGCAGATTGGGAGTGTCAGTGCATGTGGCATACAGCCTCTTCAGGTGATTTATGAGTGCCCTGCTAGGCTATTACATTATGGGCCCCAGTCCTATTCAGTGAGATAAGAGCGGCCCACCTCTATTGAAACACTGCAGGTACAAGCATTTTGTTTCAGTTGAATATCACTGCTTTTTGATAAAGGAATTAAGTATGAGGAATAATCTAATCCTGTTGTTTGTGCTGCAGCTGTAGCTCATCTATTAAGTTAGCGTTTTGTGCTTTTGTCCTTCAGAGTTTGAGGCGCATGTTCAAGGTAAGACGGCTCAGAAGTTGTTTGCATCTTCATTGAATTTCAAATTGTACAGCCCTCTTTATTGTGTAAACATTACTGTATTATGCAGCAGTTATACTCGAATGAAACAGCCAAGAGAAAGTTTTTTAACCTCTTGAGGACGTCTTCCATTTACTTTGGAACGATCCTCTCTCCAGAACAGTTTTGGAAACCACACTGCAGAAAGGAGGGGGGAAAAAAAGGTGCAACTCTGCATTTTCTTCCCACTCTGTGTGACTTTGGACCCGGTCTTGCGTTTTGTTGAGGAAGAGAGGCGAGAGGCCGACACAGCGAGGCCAGAGTTCACACCGCAGAGCACCACAGCCCGAAAGGCCAGTTGTCAACCGCCGGCGGAGGGAAAAACAACGGGGCATCAGACAGAGCGGTTTGGAAAAAGGACGAGTCAGGGTCGCTTTCAATTAGCACAGCGTGTCGTCACTGCAGAGAGCCACAGGGGCTGAGAGGAGGAGGAGGTGGTGGGGTTGGGAGGGGGGGCAGCCGTGAGTTTAAAGAAAAGGAGAAAGAGAAAAAACACAGAACAGAAGGCAGAAAGACATGTGAATGTTATTATTGATTACACAATTGATGAGTAAGAGTAATTGAGATTGTTATATGTCACAGGCAGAACTTGGGGCAGGATCAGTATTTTTCTTGCTTAGAAACTGCTTTTGTTGACTTGTGTCAGAAATTTGAAAGCCAGAAATTTGGGCCAGTTGCCAAGTCCGCAGTACTAACCCTCTGACAGCTGAGATGGATGTCAGTATCCATGCTGGTCAGTCATACCTGCCGTCTTTTAGAAGTATCAACACTCTTTTTTTTTTTTTTTTTTTTTTAGATTTTCAGGATTTTGGCTCAATTCCTTGACTTTCGATGCAGTTTTATTTTCTTCCTCAACCTTTTTTTGTTTCCAATCACAGTCCTAAAGGCATCTAAAGGTCAACGGCAAGTCTTGACAGTTTCTGAATACTGGATGCGTGTGTTGGCTGTATTGTCCTTTGGGATGATGTGCCAACAGATTCCAGTGACGGCGTGCAACAAAAGCTCCATCTTTAGACATTTGCTGCCACAGCAGTGGAGTCTAGCAGAGATGAACTTTGTAAGATATGAGGGTCTGACTCAGACCTCTCAGAGCTGAATAATTAATGGCTCTAATACATCGACTGTAAAATGATGTCACCCATCAGTTTGTGGGCTCCAATTTTAAAGCGTTGAGTTTGCACTTTGACTGTTGCCATCTGTTTTTTTTTGGAGCCAGAAGTGACTTAATTTGGATGAGAGTGTGGGGCTGACTCTAATGCTAGCTGCTAGCTTGATTAGCATGGTGCATTTACAGTTTATGTTTAACTGTAATAATCCTAATGTTAATTTTAACTAGCAATAAACAGACTTAAAACCATTAAAACAAAATGTACTTGAACAAACTGAACATCTGACTCCTTAGAGGGTCTTTTGAATAAAACCGAACACTGAACTTTCATGGACTGAAAACACACGGCTGCAGCTCTACTCTATAAATCTTGTCGCCATGGTAACAGCTTCCCGGTGTCACTCAAATGGCGATGTAGAGAAAGGCTAACCCTCTATAAAGTTTTTATGAATTAGAGATCAAAACTGTTTTGTACCAGGCTGTAATATTTATTTCCTCTGTACATTTTAACGTGTAGAGTCTATATGGGGAACTCACTTTTGGAGCCAACCTCTAGTGGCCATGTGAGGAACTGCAGTTTTTTGGCACTGGCTTCATTTTTCATCCCTGGAGATTTTTATCCTGTAAACTCCTCAAGAAACTCATTTGTGACATGAAAACATACTTAGACTCATCTCAATTTTGAAGAATAGTCTTCTTATGAGTCATCACATGAGAGACGAGGACCCAAAAAAGCAAGCCTAATATGGTGACGTGCATCAGTGGCTGTCCAGTGCACAGATAAAATGAGTATTGTGAGCTGTATGTGGATGACAGACTGCATTGCAGCTTTCAGTAATAAGTTTTTTTCCCCTTGTAATTTAGCAATTTAGCCAATTGCATGTCTTCTACAGGCTTCACGGATTTTTGTTGCGTGTCAAAAACAGCACAGTTATTGCACTAAATATACAAATGCATGCTGAGACTGTCCTCCTCCAAGGTTGGCAGGAGTCAGCAGAGGAGGATACAACTCTCCATGGTCTACTGGTGCAGAGGCAGGCTGAGACAAATAATGCAGCTCCCCATTTGGAAGGCATTATCCCCTCAGAAGTGTGAGGCTATTTATGTTGAGTGTGGGTGTGTGTAATGAGTGTGGCCATACCGATGTGCCAATTAGTCTCCTACTCAGAAACTCATATGCATGCCTGCTTCGCCACTTGTTGAGAATTAAGATGTGATTTTGACAGAAATAAATATAGCATCAATGTTGTTACTGGGCTTGAATGATTTGGTTTTTCATTCCAATATTGATGGAGAAACTCGCCGAGTGGTTTTCTAATAATTTTAATATTTGGATTCAGTTTCTTCTAAAAACTTTTTGACAACGAGACACTTAAATTGTTCATTGAAATGAAGAATAATCGAAGTGCTTCCCCACAGACTCTGACAAGTTTATTCCTGATCAATTTAGCAATTAATATGTCCTCAGACTAAAATGCATCACATTTATCATGTTGGAGGTTATACAATGACACTAAGTGGCCAGTAATTGATTCTTAATCAAAATCGGAAATACAGCCAAACAAATCTCAGTCTAAAGTGGATGAGAATGATAATTAGTGTCTTAAACAACATTGTGTATTAAAGATAAACACATCATGTGCAGAATTATTTAGCAGCTCTACCTTTTACAAGTTCCTCTTCCCCCCTCAGACTCAAATCTATGTGAATGTGTGTGGCGCGGCTTTGATGTGTGTTTTTATTAGTTTTATCTCCAAAGGACAGCAAGCAGATTAAGTGGAACTCCATCTACACAAACCTCTTGCGCCCTTTAGCAAACGGCTGCGCTCGGCAACACCGACATCATTACACACATTACACGAAAACCGGAGAGTAGCGAGGCCCTTATCATGTCATGTTTTCCACATAGTGATAGCTAACAAGACACAAATGTGGGAACGGGAGGGGGAAATCGTCTCAGATGAGAAAAGCAAATAACAGCAGTGTCTTCTCCAGTTAGCAGCGTGGTCAGTGCAGCTGGGCTGTTTTTCTTTCGGCGTACGCAGGTGCATTGTGGAGGAAAGCCTGCAGAGAATTGAGCAATTTATTAGACATTTTTAAAGTAATAGGGTAGTCTGTTAGACTTTGATTGCATTCTTGTTTTTTTGTTGTTTATTACACAGACTCTGGCTATTCTTCACTGAATTGTACACTCATCTCAGAGGAGGAACATGCATTCCTAATCTGAAGAGTCCCCTTTTTTTTTTTAACAACCTCAGCAGATATAGTCGCTCTGTCCTCGTACTTGTCAGACCTCCAGTCCATTACATTCTCCTCCTTTTCTAAAAGACAGCAATTAATCTAATTAGTAATCAATCAGCCGTTGGGCCTCCCGCCTCTTCTGCGCTAATGGAGGATATGGCAGGCCTGGACCTTACATTATTAATACCTCCATTCCTGGAGCCCTGGGCCCCCCTGGCGCCCGCAGCCAGGGGCCATTGATCACTACCACAAGCCAGTGAGCACTGCAAAGCCTACTGGGAGATACCGAAATGGGAGAGGAGATGGGAATGTAGAGTGTCAGCTAGTATAGGAAAAAATCTGTTTAGGGGGCTTTAGGGTAATTCCGGTAAAAGAAATAAACCAAATGAGCTCAGGGGAGGTTTAAGATTGTTGCGTGCACTCAAAGAGACATTGACTCGGTGGAGCATTGGGTCTACAGGGAAGTCCAATGGTGCACGTTTGGAAGGAATTGAGGGATTGTATGAGCGGTGTTAATGGGAACGTTGTGCTCCGAAAAGCTCATTTGGTTAATGGGGCTCACCTCAAAACTATTATGGCAGGATAAGGGGGCCTCTCTGCGGGACTATTTCTAGAAAATGAGATTAAAAATTATAGGATGCCACTAACGACGGGGGCACAACGATCACACTGTGGCAGTGAAACAATCACGGGAACATTATACTTCATCTCCCATGCGTTTATATGAGCGCCCAAGTCTAATAGCCCTTGCAGCTGAAGTAACAGGGCTTCATAAGAACCCCAGCAGCTCATCTCATTCGCTAAAATCAATACTGCAGCCTACTCTGTGCAGGCTAAAGGGGGAAAAAAAGACAACAAAACAACAAAACCTGCCAGTCTTTTGGATGTGGAAGGGTTAGCCATGAGCAGAGAGCCGTCCTGTGTGCTCCGTAACTGAATCATCTAAACCCTAATTTATCCAACCTCTAGGCCAACGGCTGTTAATCATGTTGTTTTCCAGTCTACATGTTGTTTTTGAGGACATGCTGTCAAGACTTTGGTGATTACGGCTTGGCAGTAACTCAATATTATTGCGTATTAGCTTTCAGTGGAATCTCATTGTGATATTATGATGATATTGTACCGTTTTTTGAATAAAAATATTGAATGCATCGTTACATATTTACATACAGGGGTATACATTTCTGATCTTCACTCCAATTGCCTGTTTTACATTATATTACTTTGATTATTTGAGATGTGATTTTGTACATGTGATACAGACAGGTGACACATTAAAGGAAAAACCTGAAAAAGTTAGTGAAGAAATTCAACAAAAACATATTCTTCCATTCAGAGAGCATGAAGGCTCAATAATTAGTTTGATTATCATCCAATTATTGTGATACATAATGCTACAGCCTCCACATTCACCATATCTCTGCTCAATAAATCACATATAATTTTGGAGCAACATCAAAACACCAAATGAGGAGTATCTTTTGGAAAAATGATGTTTCCAAAAGTACTTCCAGTTTCCACAGACTTGTAGAAGATGCCAAGAATGCAGAAAAGGATCAGGAGGCTTATAGTGGCTCACTAAGACATTTTATGTTTTTTTTTATTTGTTGTGGTGGATTAAAAAAAACATCTGTAGTAACCTTGTGACGTGCAGTCAATCATGTGATTTCTGACAAGAAACACATCTGCGGCTCGCCCACAAAGTGAGCAGAGAGTGTGGTGTGTGAGGAGGTGGAAGTCAGTGGTCAGAGGTTGTGTGTAATGGAGCCTAGTGGTCTTTAAAACATTTTCAGAGGTGACATCACTCTCTTTACTCCACCGGGCCATTTCCCATGACTAAGACCTAGGGTGTCATTTGACATAACAACCATAACCTTTCCACACACACACACACACACACACACACACACACACACACACACACACCAGCCCTGCATTCTGACTCCCTGCTTTTTACACCACACAGGTTCAGTCACTGTGCGCCACTGCGCCAGCGCTCTCACACCGCTCTGCTTAATTTGCAGAAGGCTGGGGTCGTTAAGTATTTACAGACCTTCGGTGGCTTCATGAAGCCACGAGGGGAGTCAGCGCTGGTGTTGAGCTCACGGCAGCTGCAGTCAGCTGCTCCTTTCAGGGAGGGATTGGGAAAGCAATGCAGCTCATCTGTTGTGAGTCAGTGAGCTGGATGTGCTTTATCCATGGCTAAGGATGTGAGGCATCACTCTGCGGTCACAACCTCAACCCCCCCTCCTTTTTCATTAGGATGCCAGTGGGGTGAAGGTATATGTGTGTAGGTGGAGAAGTCTGTATCCATTTAACGGGCCGTAATCTTTGTGGGGCAGTCACCATTAGTCAGCACTGGTCGTCAGAGACAACCTGTGTGTTTCTGGGAGTAGAGAACAGATTTACAGGAAGTTCATCTGTCATGAATTCTCTTCAGTATGATGGTGGCGGGGATTTTTTTTCTCCAGGGAGGCAGAGTAAAGAATGACAGTGCAGTCGGTGAGGTGTGCTAACGACAGAGCAGCGCTGGTTTAAACCCCGGCTGTGCCACATGAATGAGTCTCTTGAGAGCAGAGAAAAAAACTTCAGGTGAATGAAGAAAGTTTTTAAGTCCTGAAAAGTCCAAAAATATGTTGCAGACAGAGAGAGAAACCTTCCCAGTTCCCAGAGAAAATGATGAAGCCTTTGAGAAAAAAACTGACATGGATGAAGCAGAGAGGGGGGCCGGGGGGCAAAGCAGCTGTAAATGAATCAACATGTATCATAAATTAAGTGAAGACTTTTCTCACACACTGGTTTTCATGCTCTTACTTTTTTTTGCTTTGTAGCAGGTTAATTTCTTACTTACTCAGCACAATATTTATTCCATATTGTCGGTTATGAAAACAAGTTTTGGGTGAAAAACCCAAGTTTAGCATAAGCGTGGGCTTTTTAAACTACATGCTGTATTTGTTTTACAGTAAAATAGCTGACACCTGGTGTGTGTGTATATATGCAGAGAGATGGTGGGTGGTGGTTTGCACTTGAGGACTGAATAATCATGAATTCATTGCTTGCTGTCAGTATACATAATATAATAATAGCACTATAGAACTTTTGTTTCTATTTCTACAAAAGTAAACCTGATGTTTTTAGTCACATTAAACAAAGCACTGATGTATTCAAACAAAAAAAGTATTGATGATAATACAAAAAGAGGAAAGTAACATTAAAATGTAAAGTTTGATCCATAAAGCTCTTTTGGCTCTTTTCCCATCGCGCCACGTTGCAACTGTAACGCAGCACATCTGGATCTATTTATGGCGTCTCTGCTTGTGTTAGCTGTGATGTTATGACAGCAGAGTGACTGAGGAGATTACACTAAGAGGACATGCAGCCCCTCTCGATAGGGGGGGTAGCTCTATAGGTCAGTGGCCCCGTTTAAGCAGAAGAGACAAACCGCCTTAGGTTGTGTTGAGCCGCGTGTTTGCAGAGCAGCTGTCCCCCTCGTGTTGTCCTCCACTCATTGTTTTTGTTTTGTGTGTTTTTCGTTCTCACAGGAAGTTTGCTGAAGGCTGAACGTTCTGAGAGGGGAGAAGCTCATAGGGGGGGTTTTTCACCCCTGCTGCCCCACCAACCACCCCATCCCATCTTCACTCCCCCTCCTCCTCTTCCTCCTCCTCCTCCTCCTCCTCCTTATCATCAACCCCTCCAGCTGAGGTCATTGCGTAAGAGAAGTTAGGAGGAACTGTGGATCACTTCACGAGGCGAAACCCCCTGACTGTAAGTGCTGTTTTTACTCCAGTTTCCTTCTTTTTTGCAGATGCACTTTAAATGCTACCGGCTGTGGCTGTTCTGTAGCATTGACCTCCTCCTGAAAAACACTCCACTTCTCAATCAGCAATCAATATGCTATCTTCAAATGCTATATACAGACTGCTTCTGGTATTTTTGCATTACAGTGGCGATCAATGCAAGCTTGCTCCAGGAATTCTTTCCTATATAGTCTGAACAAAAAAAAAAAACACCACACACAAGGAAACAGAACAGCCTGAAAAACCCCCTCTTTCCTTTCTACGTATTTCTCTATAATATATATAATAATAATAATAATGATAATATATTTGTGATGGAATAACCAACCATCAAGTAGTTCAAGTTGGAAATAAACATGTTTGGTAAGGTTTGATTGACAGTGTCAGTTTCTCGCCAGCGTTAGAAAGCAAACTAACAACTATCATTGATTCAGTGCATGGAAATACTTTATGTGGCGTCACCTTTTTTTATTTTTATTTTTATTTTTTCAACACAGAGCTGCCCACTTGAAACCACCGAGAAGAGAGCAGACAAACAAATACAAATACAGAAACCTCTCTAAAAATTGATTTTCAAGGCCTCTAAGAAGCATAATAGCATATCGTGTTTGGTGAACACTGGATCTCTTTTACTCCATTTCACAATGTTTTATTTCACATTTCCTGGCAACTTGCCTTTATTACACTGCACAGAATCAGTCATTTGTAAAAGTCAGCTTCTTTATATTCCAATTTTTTTGCTTTTTGTGTCACCCCAAAGTTTTTAATACATTTAAATGGCACGAAATAACACTGTATCTGTGTTTCAGTATATTGACCCATGCTTTTATTGTTGATGTGGCCTTCTTTCTAACATTCCTCCTCAGTGTGTGCTCATATTTTACACACACTTATACACAAAATTGTAACAGTTCCACACAATACTGACAATACTGTGGGTCATTAAGATGAATATAGGAAATAATGACATGTTTGCTGTACTATAATTTCAAGTTCACACCCTGCAAGACTCAGATTTGCCACAGTAATGGAGAGAAAACTGTCTGGCAGTTAATGACCTTCCACTATTACACCCATACCAGATTGTATAAGCCAGTACATTTTCAAGTGTTCTTCCAAAGTGGCAGAAACACTCTGGAGAGCTTTCAATCACAGCTCTGCCTCACACACACACACACACACACACACGCCCAGGTAGACAAATAAACAGGTTGAAATGCTTTATGTAACATTTTTGCGAGGCTAGCAGGAGCTTTGTCCCCAGGAGCTCTTATTTGTAGCGATGTTGACAGTACGAAGGCTCACACTGGACCATCTCTTTATTCCTGCCCTCTTTTCAAAGCACCACTATTGTGCTGTGATCCCTCTTCTGGCTACACGTGTATACATGCGGCACGGGGGCCATTGTGGAGCACCGAGCGTCAGTCAAAGTGAATAGAAGCCCACCACTTTTGCATCGCACTCAGCTGACAGCGGGGGGAAACAACACATGGTAGTTTGGCGTGACGGTTGAGCGTATAGGAAGGGGGGGAGGTGTTGGTGTCGGTGTCGAGCTGACATCGTGGTGGCCCCCCGACGTGGACGGCCATTTTTACCGCCTGTCATTATTGATGACACAAAGCCGTATCAACGGGGGTGAAATGGGACAGAACGGCAGTCAATGCCGGTGCACGGGCGTGAAACATGATCAGACCGCTGAGTTGAATAGAGGTATTATCACTCCAAAAAAGAAAGAGTGAGCGAGGGAGGACGGAGGCAGGAAGAGACTGTGAGTGGCATAACTTTCATATCTTGTCACCCACTCACTTGACAATGCAAGCACTGTGTCAGCATAGTTTTATGCATAGTTTGGATGTATAGTTATGTGCTCATGGGCCCACATACTTTACAGAACAATAAAACAAGGACAATCTTTATGCACAGAAACTAAAGCATTAGAACGTTTGCACAAATTTCCAAGAAAATGAGCTCGACTCTCAATCCTGCATAATGAGACTGACGGACACTCTGGTTTAGTTTAGTTTATATCTCGCAAATATTTTCTATTATTTTCCAGTTTATTACAACACACTGTTCTACATGCCATCACCTCTCTTCAGGAAGCTAGATTTAGCACCTGTCTCTTAAGCTACCCAATTAAAAAAAAAAAAACATCCTTCAAAGCAGAGCCACACTGAGTACGCAGCTGTCTCCATTTTTTTAATGACAGATTTTTAAATTGTCTTTGGCTTTTCTGCCTTTTTTTTTTTTTTTTTTTTTGGAAAAGCTCACGCTGGAAAGATTGGCAGTGACAGGAGACATGCGACGAAGGTCCTGGTCCACATTTGAACCCCGGGTTTTGCAGATATGTGGTTTGCACCTGAGCCAGCTGAGTCACTGTGAAGCCTCCTGTGTATATTTCTTGTCTTTGCCCTCCGATAAACTCCAGTTGACCTATCTCACTGTTTGCCCTGAGGGCTGCAGTCTTTGTCAGTGCCCTTATTTTCTCCTTCTTTCCTCTTCTTCCTCCTGTTCTTCCCTGAGTAGTGCTCCTGCTCAATGTTAAATGAGGGCATGGCCACACTTGGATGTGCTGTGACAAATTGGCACAGAGGAGGCAGATGGTGACGGGGAGGAGACTGGTTGTCATGCCATTTGCTGCAGCGACATGAATTGATCTCGGTGCTGCAGAGCAAACCACACATGCGCTACTTGTGTAATCCTGATTTTTGGTTACCCCATACATGCAAACACACACACATACACACAGGACAGGACACCAGTGAACTCTGACACACACATACAGTACACCAGTGAACTCTGACACACACCGCCACCCTACACCAGCCTTCCGTCCCCATTAGTATCAATGATGTGTGCGGCAGAGGCGCTCGCTGACTGTCAGGCTCACTGTTCGGCTCCGCTCGAAGAGGTGAAGGGATGCTGAGGGATTTCGACAGAGAGGCAGAGCTCAGACTAATGGTAGGCTGGTGGGACTCAGCAGCCATAACACACAGCCTACTATAGACACGCATGCCATCACTGACGTTACTGCACATGTCAGCAGGCTGTTCTATTTACAGAGCTGCTCTCTTAACAATGTTTACCCATGAGATTTCACTGCAGCTTGACTGAAATCCCCATGAGTATTTTTTTTTTTTTTTTTTTTTTTTCCCAGTGTAACATGACTTCTGGTAAGATCATAGTCTGCCTGATAGGACTGGCATTGCTCATTAGGTTGAGTTCCAGGGATGTGAAAATGTTCCCCGATTGTTTCCTGCCCAGCTGTGTTATGCTGTTTGTTTTGTTTTTGTTTTTTTTAATATATGCCAGTTTTAGCTCAAGTCATGTGAAACTTCAACAGTTCACTGAATGTGAAAAATTTGCACAGTTGTATCCGTGTTTACACAGTAGTGATAATGCAGTGTTTACTTGGCTTTGTTTATCTCTCTTGTGTTTGCTTTGGCTGTATGTTCATGTGCATCTCCTTTTGTTGGTCTTTTAAAGGTGTGAAGGAACATTGAAATTCACCTGAAACTATCAGAGTCCGATACAGCTGATTTTGGATAAACAGTGAAGAAACAAACTTTCTGAAAGGGCAACAAACAAAACAAAGAGCTTCACTTCCTGATATTGAATCTTTTGACCCTTTGCAGTAAGCAGCTCTTGAATGTGACTTTTCTTCATTGCCATTCACAGTGAAGCTGGCTCAACTTTAGCCAATCTGCAAGGCATCATCATCATCTGACAAAGTGCTGCATCAGCCAATCAAGTCCATCCCTGATAGATTACTTTGTAGTATAAACTGCTATATGAGAGCCTTCAAACTCATGGATTTGTTACTCAAGCTGGACTTTATTTCATATATCACTTTTACCTGAAGGAATATGACTATCAATGCAGCTCCTGCTAATAGGGAACAGTGGTTAAACATAGTTGTGCATGTGCAAACCCTCCTGTGGAAAGTGACGGACTACAATCTACATGCAGTAAACCTATGTGTCCAATTTAAGTATTGGGTTGCTACATCAGTCTTGGGTAATTGATACGTTTTAAATACTGAGCCATGCTAACAACAAATGATACTCATAAGTGAACATCACCAGTCATCAAAGTGAAAACCAATCTACTAGTCAATTATGGCTCCAAATTGACTTACAGATAAAAATACAGGATTTTAAATGAAGAAGCGGGGGGGGGGGGGGGTTAATTGATTAGAGTCTCTTCCCATTAAAACCCTGCGTTAGTTCTGTGGGCGGAAGGATGAAATAATTGCCGGCTTTAGCTCTTTCCCACCTGGAACGTGACAGGATAACTTTCCCACGGTTGCTTAATATTCAGTGAACCTTCGAGGCCTAAGCAGGAAGATATCGATCAGCTGATGTGATTTATTCCCTGCCTTTCTAACAGGCATCTGCGGAGTCATCTGAGTGGGAGTTGCGATGCTCCGTCTTCACCTCGGGGGCGCCAAAGTAAACATAAAAGGTGCATGGAGAGAAAGAAAAGAAAAACATTAGAGTGAAGTTCTCAGATGGTTGACGCCCCCCACCCCCCCCCCCCCCCCTCCTATTTCCAGGATTTTCCTCTCAAGCAATGAAGAGAGTAATTTTGTTATTGATCCCCATTTGAGCTGATATATTCAGCAGCGATGTGATGAGCTTTAAAACTACACAGAGAACCAAATCGACTTCCCTCTCTGAAACATGCCTTTCAGACTCTTAACATTTTGGACTTCAAACAATCTTTACGCTGACTTTCATGTTTATCAGCAGCTAATTATCCTCACGTGGGAAAAGCAAAGCTGAAGTGATGCAACCTCTCTCTCTGTGTGCGCTCGTTAAACTAGCCCGCGTAGCAAAAAAAAAAACCCTCGCACAGCACGCAACGTTTTACGAGATGTCCACACGCTATCAGACACTCGGAGATGCTGGACGGCAGCCAGTTTGTTACAAGGACACACATAAATGCATTTGCGTGCAGAAGACGGCAAGCTGAGAGGAGAAAAACAGCCCCTCCGTTTTGTGATAACAGCTCTTTCACTGTCAGCGCAAACAATCTGCAGGCCCTTTCTCCCTCCATAACCAGGACAAGTGTTCACATTTGCCATACTCAGAGAAACAAAAAAAAAAGCTCCCAGAACATGGAGTGCGAAAACAAATCCGCAGCGGCGTTTAAATAAATCATCTGCCCGTAATGGGGGAAAGAAATCCCCACTAAAAAAGAGAGAGAGAGCCGAACTGCTCCTTACAATGTCAGCAAACATGGCTGCAGCCCTACTGCACGCCACTCAGCCTAAAACATCTGTGTCAGGAACAAGAGTCAGCTGCTGTGGATGTGTGTGCTTTCTACTTTTAACCTTAAATCTGTCTTTCCCCAGGCAATTCTCCATCCCTGTGCACAATTCTGAAACGTTTAGCGAATTTGGATAATGAGGGGTGGGGGGGTCGGGGGAATGGGGGGGTTGTGGGGATCACTCGAAGTTGAGGTGAAAGTCAGCAAGCCCTCCAAAGCTGACTCAAGGCTGTTTATAATTACAATTCAAATGAGCAAAGGGGTCAACAGTTTAATGCATTTTTGTCTTAAACAACACGTTGAGGTCACCAGATAGTGAATCTTATTTTAGAATTGGTTGGAATGAAGCTTAATTTATGGTAATATTGTACGCTATTGAATAATGTTTACTTTGAGGGCAAACTCCAATTAATTATAATAAAGTTCATATATTTGCCTATTAAAGTTCTGTCAGTTTCACCCTTCAGATAACTTCCTGCCTACATTAAAATGGATCTATTTGGACACATGGCCGCGATCCAAACTATCTGCTGGAGGTGGAAACGGATCAGTGTTTTAGCTCTCGGCTGTTTGCACTTCTCAGCTTGACACCGTCTCACTGCACGTGCTTTTTCCTTTTTTTGTGCCTAAACAGGTAGACTCTGGTGTGGATTCTTCCTTTCATTAGATTGGTGGCTGTAGATCAGGGGTGTCAAACATAGGGCCCGTGGGCCAGAACAGGCCCGCCAAGGCGTCCAATCCGGCCCACTTTCCCTCCTGTTATCTGTTCTTCTTTCCTTCCTCCCTTTCTTACTTCTTTCCTTCTTTGTTTCCTTCCCTCTATCCTTCATCTTCTTTTCCTTTCTTCCTTTCCTTCCTGCCTGCCTGCCTTCCTTCCTTCTGTGCTTCCTCCCTCCTTTCCTTCCTCCCTCCCTCTCTCCCTCCTTTCCTTCCTTGCTTCAGTCCTTCCTTCCTTGTCTTCTTTCCTTCCCTCCGTCCTTCCATCTTTCCTTCATCTTCTTTTCATTTCTTCCTTTCCTTCCTACCTGCCTGCCTGCCTTCCTTCCGTGCTTGCTTCCTTCCGTGCTTCCTTCCTTCCTTCCTTCCTTTCTTCCTTCTGTGCTTCCTTCCTTCCTCACTCACTCACTCACTCACTCACTCACTTCCTTCCTTCCTTCCTTCTGTCTTTCCTTCCCTCCTTTCTTTCCTTCCTATCACTTTTCCCTTCTTTCCATCCTTGTTTCCTTCCTCCCTTCCATCTTTTTAATGATCCGGCCCACATGAGTTTGACACCCCTGCTGTAGATCATTTATAACACTAACATTCCCACTTTTCTACTGTAGTCTAAACTGATTTTTAGTTTAGTCTTACTTTACACTGTGTTATCTTTGTCTACAACAGAGTTTGTCCAGAAACAAATTAAGTACAAGTGAAGGGGACAATTTTGTTGAATGATAGTCTTTTAGGCTTTGAGTCCTTTTTATTCATCCTAACAGTGAGGAAATTGCATTGTGGACAGTATCTGGAACCAGCCAGCTCAAATACATCAAAGAGCCCCACACAGTTATGAAATGAACTTTTTTTAAGTATTATTATTATTTTGTTTTTGTTTTTTTTTCTTTTTCCAAGGCAGCAGTAGATGTAGCCATCTTAAGCCATGCAGCGATAAGCGGCCAAAAGACTTGGAGAGACGAGAGGCTCCGGCGAGCCTCAAAGCTTCTCTGTGCTTAAATGACAGAATGTGCTCCGTCATTGAGAAGACTGATTAAAAACTCTGTGTGTCACGGTCAGGGCGGCAGTGGCATATGGCCGGAGGGCTTAAGCATAGAGAGAAGACATCTGCAGTTCCAAATTACTGAGGCAGAAGCAAAGGAAATGAAATCACACAGATTAAAAGGAATCTGGCTCATTGTTCTTATGGAGAAATGCCTCATTTGTGAATAGCACCAGTTGGAGTTTTTTAAATTGTGATACAGTCAAACACGGCTGTTAAAGCTGCTCGATGGTTTAATTTAACTGGCATTTAAGTTGTTCTTCATGTTATCTGTCTTTTTTTTCTTTTTTTTTTGAGTGTACACTTTATCATAGAGTGAGATTAATTTGTAAGAGTCTGAATATACTTAAAAGACTCTAAACAAATGAAACAAATAGGTAACAAATGAGCTAGTGGTTCTAGTTACTTTAGTTTTAAATATGCCAGAGCCAGTTTGGAGAAGTTAGGCATCTGTTATTGTGCCTCCGTGTTTTTGTAAATGTTACAGTATTTTCTTTTTCTTTACTTCTGTTGAAATCCCTTCTTTTTTTATAAAACACACACACACATTTGTTTAGATTTTGGATGTCAGCCAGCACACAGGCCACAAAGTTTAAAAATTCAAGGCACCAAAGACCTCCGCACAGTTTAACAGTGTACATTGAAGAGAATAAGTGTTTATGGGTGTTGTGTGTGTGTGTGTGTGTGTGTGTGTGTGTGTGTGTGTGTGTGTGTGTGTGTGTGTGTGTGCTGTGATATATGATACATTGTCAAACACTTAAATAAGCAAACATTAAACCCGAGAAATTGCAAATGTTGTTCCTCACACACACACACACACACACACACACACACACACACACACACACACACACACACACAGAGAGAGTCCAGGCTGAGTGCTTCTCGTTGCTTTCCTGCATTAAAGTTTCAGATTCAGGGCACCGATTGAACACAGACGACTTTTTTTTGTCTTTATTCTGAATAAATTCGGCTTGTAACAGCTTGACGGATGATATTAAACGCCAATTTTCTTTTATACACACTGGCGGTGAGTATAAACGGTACAGATTATACATATTTTTTTGCATGATTCAGACATAATGTTGTGCAAATAACCTTTAAGAACAGAGTGTGTATGGAAATATACATTGATTCTGCTTCAAATGTTAGTGTGTGTGTGTGTGTGTGTCCGTGTGCTGCCCTTTAAAGGCCTTTCAAGACATTCAGACTCTCAGATTATATATTTATATATGTATATGTCTTAAATTACCAAAAAAAACTACTTAAAAAGGCAGAAATCATAGTGTAAATACTGTATGTGCTTAACCTTCGTATTGTCCTCCCGGGTCAAATTGACCCCGTCTGTTTTGACTGTTCCTTCCTTCCTTCCTTCCTTCCTTCCTTCCTTCCCCCCTCCCTCCTTTCCTTCCTCCTTCCACCCTTCTTTCCTTCCTCCCTTCCTTCCTTCTTCCTCCCTTCCTTCCTTCCTCTGTCCCTCCTTCCTCCTTCCTTTCCTTCCCTCTCCCTCCCCTCCTTCCTTCCTCCTTCTTCCTCCCTTCCATCCTTCCTCCCTCCCTCCCTCCCTTCTTTCCTTGACTCGAGGACAACAGGAGGGTTAATAATACAAATGTATAATAACTTGCAACCCAATCATAGTTCCTTTTGGTACAACACTTGTTTTTTTGTTTTGCTTGAATTACTGAGTGCAAATTTATCTGAAATCTTACAGCCGTTCAAGAGTCCTTTAAACACCAGGAAGAGTTCCGCCTGTCTGCTTCTTTCTCTATTTTTTGTTTATTTTTCTGTCTCAGTCTTTGTAGAATTGCCTGAAACCTTGTATCTTCTTCTCAGTTTGGCTTTTGAGGTTGCGTTCTTTCATCTTTCTAGATTGTTATACCTTTTTAAATGATCTCATCACTGGTCTTTTGGAGACGAGAGCATTAGGTGTTTTTTTTTGTTTTTTTGCTCTTCATCAGTAACCACCACATGGTATTGAATTGAAAAACATGGCATCCGCTCCACAGAGGCTTAGACATAATGAAAAATATGCAGCGATTGAGCATCAAGGTCATTCTGGCAGAGTATTTCTCAAGAGGGCTGAAAAGTCATCTAAGGAGTGAGCAAATAAGGCCAGGTGGTTGATGAACTCGAGGAATAGTTTGACAAACCCTATCACCAGTGACAAATTAAAGTGTCAGTGGCCGCCCTATGTGGCATCACGTTTCCTGTGTTGTTCTGTGATAAGCCCCACCGCTGATATGAGCCAACAGCACTTTGCTGTCTGCAGAATAGTCTGAGAAGGCCTCGAGGACAGAGGTACTGTAACAGGAGACCCCGGCAGATGCTTGTCTCTGAGTATTGATTGGACCAGACGTCCAGACGACTGTAACCGCCGCCGACGCAGGCAAGCAGGCAGACACGTGGGCTACCTCCTCCTTCATCACGGCTGCAGCTGAAAGGAACAGTCTTTAAAATTTGACATGACACATTGTCACACAGCGCTTTGGACGAGGGAATATGTTTCCCGGGTACATACTGCTATCACACGTTTAAAGACACCAAGTTCCGTGGTGTCAGAGACCCAGACAGCTTTAATATACATTTTCACACAGTGCTTCTGTTGCACAGCATGTTTCCTTGTTTCTTCCTGTAGAGGCTTTGTCACAAACCTCTTGGCAGCCGCAGCCACAGTTCGCTGGAAAGCTGTACATAAATAATGGCTAACTGCATAAGGACTTGGCAGGGAGGCTGAAAGGATTGTTGTGGTGTGGGTGTCATTTCAGGTTGCTAGGAGTGAATAAAGTAAGAGGTATGATTACTGTGACCGAGCGGAGTGGTTTGTTGTTGAGTATAGTCTTAAAAAGCACAGCTTGAAAAGAGTCGGGTTATTGAATTATAAGTAATAAAGATGCAGCTAGAGTTCTCTGACGGGGGAACAGTATGCAAATATATTAGAAGTCTAGATTCATAAAGGAAAAACGGTTTCTACTTACCGCCTCCTGAAAGTGACGGTCGTACATGAGCTGCCGTCTACTGTATAGTGTTTGCATTAATGTGAACTGCAGCTATTCCTGAATTTAACAGAAGACAGCAGTGATACAGCAACATTTCATCACTACAGTTACAGAGACACACTAACACGATGAAGCATTTACTGCTTCATGTTTTTTTTTTTTTTTTATGTTCTCATTTGTCATAATGCCCTAGAGACAGGAATTGCTTGGGTGTCCAATTCAACTGGAGAACAATGACCTTACACATACTTATTTAAACACCATGACAGCTGTGAAAAACCAGAATAAATAAATACAGGAGTCGATTAATAAAAACATTCTGATACTATTGGAAATTATTAATTGAAATTTCCCAGTCACAAACACAACATATGAGTCATGACAGCTACATGTAATTTAAAAAGCAACGTCATGTAATCAATACAACCAGATGTTGCAGGAGAGCTGAAAACATGGCTGTCGGAGGGTTCAAAATGCCTCCTGTGTATGCAAGCATCCTAATATATAAGCACACACTCACTGTGGCTCTTATACGCAGACACATTCAGCCTCTTGTCAAGGCAGCCACAAGAGTAATGGCCCCAGGTCTCCTCCTGAACACAGACTAATGAGAATCTCAAATCCGACAAGCAGAGTGCATTTATCACGCACTCACACTTAATGACACCACCACCCAGGCTCAACAGCATGCTCACGCCAGTATCTAGCCCCATTATAGATGGACCCGTTTGTCCCCTCGCTTTCCTATTATTATAGCTGCTTGGTCAAACCTATTGGAAAGATGAAGAGCGAGTAGAAGAGGAGGAGGAGGAGGTGTGTAATAGAATCAAGGTTTTGCCGGTAGGTCCGCTGGCAAAGGAGAGCTTTTGTTTACCACTTCTGTCTTATTTCTTCCTGTCCATCTTTTTTTTCCAGGCCCTCCCCAGTGTGTATCACTCTATTCTCAACTTCTTCTATTCTCTTTGTGTCCTCGTCACTCATCTCTCGTCTCTCGTCTCTAAAAACCCTAAAATGAAGATGAGTGGAACACTTTCAGCTCGGGAACGGTGACGGCAGTCGTTAGACGAATACAACAGGGACCACTTTGATCTTCCACTATGAAATGTTGATTTTTTTTTTTTTTTTTATTATTTGTGGGGTGTCATGAAGCTTTGCAGAAGGACTCTTGATTTGAGAAACTTAAAAGAAGAATCTGTCGAGGAAACCTGCATCGTCAAATGATTAGACATCTGGTAATGCATATTAAGCAGCGTATTGTTCATATGATTCAGAGGGAAATGTTGATCCATTAAAGCAACTTCTTTCATGTGAACATATCTACTTTTTCTTTTATAATCCTAAATCACAATCTCAAGCTGTGGTGAAGACTCTGGTGTTCACTTCAGTAGTAGAAGTAGTAGTCAAGGTAGAAATAATGACATCCCAGATACAATGCCTCCTTTACAAGGATCTTAAAGTTGTAAGAAAGGGAAGGATGATTTGAGCCCTAATTAGATGGACTTCTGAGCAGGCCCCGCCGCCTCTAATGACTGTTGGGGATTTAGACAGAGGTAAGAGCTTATCCTTCTTAAGTGCTGGAAAGGCAACATTATCTAAACTGAGATCTGGGCCGTGCTTCAACACACAACCCAGACACATTAGATGCACGCAGGAACACAGGCAGCCAACATTGACTTAGCAACACTTCAGTGCTGCTGAGAGGCTAAAGGTGCCACGTTTGCAGAATAACAATGGACAACAGGGACTGCTGCCTCTGATGGCGCCCAGGAAATGAAATTGGATTACGTCTGTCAGATAACATCTAGGTCTTTTTCGGACGGTCCATCTAACAGTCATTTACTTTGGCAACTCAGGAGATGTGTTGCTTTAAATTTAACTGCCTCTATAGAAACATAATTCACAACCAGCCAATCTTAACCCTCTTTTCTTTTCCCTTGATGCTCCATTCACAGCCGAACAAGAACCCCGACAACTTTAGTCAACTTTTCCAATGTAAATACAACCTTTAAATGTCTTCGAGCCTGTTGTATGCAGCATGTCTAATGTTTCAACAACCTGAACAGTTGTCTATATTTTGTGTTAATTCAGTCAGATTAATATTACATATTAATATTACATTAATATTAATATTACAATTACCACACACTGTTTTAAGTATAATTGCAGGCCTTTCACAACACAATGGTGGGGTCAGTTTAAGAGAAGTCAAATGTTTTGTGTCGTGTGTCATGGATCATCATATATTTGTCTCATTTGACTAGTTTGGTTAGTCATTAAAGTAATTCAGCACTGTTGATAATCTGGTGCTGCCTGTGGTGCTCAGTGCTGTTGAAGCATGACCTGACAGTCTGAAACTGAGTGGTGGGATTGATTGTCTGACTGATTCCGGACCAGTGAGCCGTGAGACGCCATCATTCCCCCCTCCCCATCCTCCCCATCCTCTTCCTCATTTAGATTTACTGTCTTTCCTACTGTCACTGTTCATGTCCCATTTCTCTGTTTCATGCCCTTGCTTCTACTGCCTTCCTCCCATGTTTGAATGACAGTGAAGTCTTTGAATGTTGCATGATTGCCCGTGGCCATTGACTTTTCTAGGGAGAGACAGAGTTGTTAGAGCCGTAAAATGAGATAAACTGAGCTTGAAAGCTCCTAGGTCTTTGAGTACGTGTTTAAATGATATCATCAGTGTGAGACAGCGCTAATAAAAGTGAGGTCAGCTGCCACTGTAGGCTACTACCCTGAAAGGTAGCTCTGTCCTGATAAGACTGCTGTCTCTTTTCATGTCTCCTCTTAGAGCTTCTGGTGTGTGTGATGAAGCTGACGCATGGATGTTGGGTTTGAGTGGAAAAGGCATCTAATAATTGGATGCATGCTCCGCGTACAGGGACTGTTTGTCCCAAAGACAATGATGAAGTGTTTAATCTTACCAGGAACAGCGAACCACACAGGCATGATGATGCCATTATCTTTGCAAGGCTCTTTCCTCGTGAAGCTTCACTCTTACCCTTGATTTATATTTCCCTTCATGAGCATCGACCACTCAGATTGCAAAAATTCTTCATTTATAAAAGCAGGGCTCACTGCTTTTGTTCTTGTTCAACTGAAATTCACCAAATGTACTTTTGTCACCCTGTTCCTTGGTAGCTCCCCCCACTCTCTTTTTTTATAATCTCATTGTGGTAATGTGACAGGGATGGATCTTCAGGGTGACGGCTGTGTGATTGCCTCTGCTAACAAGGGATAAAGGCAGTGGAAGAATCTTCACAGCTATTTATCTTCCTTTGATCAATTCAGAACAACTCTGCCTTTGTGTGTTTTACCTTTTTTAGTAGAAAGCTCTGTTTTGGCACTCTTGAAACTGGGACCTCTTCTTTTGACAAGTCTAACAGAAATAAGCAGGAGGCCTCCTCGTTGCATCACAGTGAAATGAAAGACTTTCACGCTGAGTGAAGGCAGCAGTGATCGGATCGGTGCAGGAAACCAGGTATCTTATCCCTTCAGCGCTCGTAAAGTTCCCTCATATGAATGAGCCAAACTTTACAGATATGTCACTCATAATTCACTTCCCGTCGAGAGGGAATAAAAGTTCCGGTAGATTGATAATTCATGCAGAATATCTTTCAGAATAGGAAGCAACGAGTTTGAAATGCAAACGGTGCAGCAAGCTAATTGGTACCACAGGGGAGATAGAGATCAAAGAGCCTCTGTGTTAATAGAGAAGTCTCACTTCTTTTTGTGTGCCACTGAGTGAATGGACACAAAGCCACCATGAAGTCCTTAAAATGGTGATCCTCAGCCGAAGCATCCAAGGCAACAGCAAAGACAAACTTGCATGTATTTCCAATCACCTGTGATAGGTTTGTGTTAATTGGTTCGGACTGAGTCAAATTTAAATGAAACCTATGAAGAGTTGCTTGTCAAGGTGCTTGCCTGTGCACCTGTACGGTAACCTAGCCGACCAATACTGGACTTTTGAGGCCAATGCTGATTTTCGATATTTGGAGTTTCTGAATAGTGTATGTCAGGTAAAAACCCTGGAAACATAAGATAAACAACAGACTTGATACATTTCCCTTTTGTTTTGCTTTTGTTTTGTTTTGTTTTTTTGTTTTGCTTGTTTGTTGTTGTTTTTTAAAATTAACATCAAGATGCATATTAGGCAGGATACTTTACTGACAAATCAACTTGTTAGTGCTCTCTAGTGGACAAATGATGCAATGGTGACATTGTTTATAAATTACACAAAACACAGTTCGTCATCTCTACACTACAATTTCTTGCAAGCCGACATAAACCAATATGATATCTTCAATTAGTTATTAGCAGCTGATATATTGGTCTGGCTGTCTAATTCAATACTGTATGTACTGTTTATCTTATTGGCCAGTGTTGTACAAGTTCAAGCTCATTTCCCTTTGGAGTCTTCGCTGCCTTGTTTTCTCATTTGATGTGGTACCTCTTTTTCTTTCCACTCCATACTCAGGCACCATTAACAGCATCAATAGCATTACAAGCGTCAAACTTGCACTTCAAGGTAACTTATTAGGTCAATGTCCTGTGTTGGCTTTTGGACAACTTTACATCAGGTCTAATTGTTGTTGTCATTCTGTCCAGCCTGGCTGATGTATGAGGTCTCCTTTTTCTTTTTTTTAGCCCAGGATTTATTTTGAGTGGTTTCTGCCTTTTATATTGACAGCTGAATGAGGACTTGCCAAGCCAAGCGTCTAGAAAACCTTATACACAGTGCCTGATCAGACTATTAATTAGGTATATTGCTTAAGTACCACATACATGTGCAGGCACACTTACAAAACCACATCAGATCAAAGGAAGGCAGACAAACCACTTAGCTCTGTGCTCTTCACTTCCCTTGAGTTTGTATCGGCACCTGGGGCGATGCAGGAGACTAACAAACATCGCCAAAGCCTTTAACCACCTGCTTTGCTTTGACTCAGAGCCCAAAACGATAGAAGTGTCTAAGCCTCAGTTTGGTCTTAATGTCCATCTCTTGGCAACAGGGAGGATTCACTTTCTCTCTCCTGCCTTTCCCTACTCAGTATATTATTTTCCCCTCCTATCCTAACTGGTTTTGTTGAAGTATCTGCTAAATATGACTAGCTTGTTCCTGTCTTTGTGCCCTTGTTGGGGTCAGCAGTTCTGTGGGAATCATGATAGACTCAGGCAGCACAATAGTGTGTAAAGCGTGCTGGGACAGGAGATTATATCTGCTCTTTGCTGCTTTATATTAGCCACTTTCTCCATTGTTTTAGTGTCACAGCAGATGAAAGTGTGCAGCATCAGAACTACAGGGTGTTGTTTTTCTATGTTGTGCATACAGAGTGTCAGAGTACAGGGGAGGAAGCTGATTTTAGTTTCAAAATTGTGTCTTGGAAATATCTCTTTACTATATAGTATTAATGCTTTGTAAATATCCTTTCTGATGTTTTTCTTTTAATTCCACAGACTGCTTCTTCCTTCTTTTTTCATGGGCATTAGAGCTGCATGACATGAGATTATGTGATGTTGATTTTAATGTTAGTGTAATCAAGTAAAGTACCATTGCCAATTAATGGAATAATACGGTTGCCCTTTGCTGAGTGATTGCCATTACAACTGCACTCTGTAAAGTTAGGACACTCATTTTCTTACTCACCTCTAAACGTTACTGAGGGATTGTCTTCAAGTCGATAAGTTGGCTGACTTCGACTGTTGGGTCAGATTGGAATCCCTTAAAATAGAAAGGTAAAAATGGAAACACACAAAATACAGAAAACAACAACACTCAGCCTGCTTTCCCCTCTTGCTCTGCATTTCACAGCAGTAGCCTCTGGGGGTATCCAATTATGACGCCCTTGAGGGAATGACAGTGCTTGGATTTCTGTCAATACAGGGTTCAGGTAGTGTTTCTCAATAACATTGTGAATTATTGATGACGGAGAGATTGAGAGGAGAAGGGGGTAGTTAACATTCATTTTTATGTATGAAGAGGAGACAGAGAGATGAGGGAGATGGGTTTGCAGAAATGCCGCCCAGCATATTTTAAACTGATCTGTTTGATTAGGTGACCTGAGGTAAGGCTCGTTTGAAAATGTCATAAAGACCCCAGAAGATTGAAGGTGGATCTTGACTGACAGGGAGCACAGAATAGTCAGGGAATTATAGGCCTTTCTGAAGATGAATCTAAATAATTAACAGCAGACTGAGGGATGAAGAGTATTCCACTGGTGCAAGTCTGATCCCTCTTCCACTGATAGCCCTCTGGGCTTTTTTTCACCCATTGCAAATAGACATGAAGACGATGGATGATGCCTGCAGCAGTTTTTCAGATCGATCAGAGAACTGTCTCACTGTCTGAGTCCTGCATAGATCCCTCTGATGTCTGGCCAACTCGCCCTCTGTGGAAAGAAGTCCTGAGAGTAGGCCCGACTGGAGGCAGTGGTGTTTTATTTTCAGAGAGTGATACCCACAAATCAGTGGGTGTCGAGCAACAATTTCCACTCTAACTGAATTCTAGGTGTTCACAGAGACACCGATATTTGTATCCTTGCTCTCAAAACTGATGGCGTATGTCATATCAGTGCAGTGCTGAATTTCTAATTTCCAGAACTTTTGCTGGCTCTTGCTGTCAGCTTGGTTTTACTTTGACACCGATCCTCTAAAGATTCGCCACGGAAGCTCAAGTATAAACCGAGCTCTAATCTGTGGGGACTCTTTGATGAGGACAGAGTAGAGTAGTCTGACATGGGGTGACAATCGATGGCCTCTGCGACAGGACAACCCGTCAGTTGTCTGAACTCTGTGGGCGCTGAGGTTAAGACAGCATTCCTCTGGGAGCAGGCTGAGTGGCATTGATGGCAAGGAGGTCCCAACCTCCCCTGACAGACAGAACTCATCCTGGATGCCATCTTGCCCTCTCTCTGCTATGGCACAACGCAGCCTCTGTGAGAATCAGAGTACATTATACCAACATACTAATTCAAGAGCTAAAGGACTTTGGGGACCATTGATTTTCTATTCTTGGTCAAAGGGAAGAAGCTAGCCATCACTCCACTTTGACCAGGGATGCTAATGGACTTTTTAAAAATGTTGCCACAGGATCCCCCTGAGCCATGCTGGTTTTTTTGCCACTGCAGGGCCTTTGAAGTATACTGAAATCCCCAGCTCCTTCATCTGAAATGTTTGTATTCAACAGCCCAGCTTCGATGTCTCTCAGCTCTGTCAAGTGTTAATACACAGCATCTGCCCGGTCAGCCACAGGTAAACTGGAAGTCTAAACTCTATCTCTGATTTAAGAATGAAAGTAGAGCACCAAGTAATGTTACGAAGCACTGTTTGTGTATGTGGGTGTAAAAGTGCTCAAGCTCCAATTTGGGTGTGTTGTGCCAGTATCAAACCATGTAATTTTCATACACACAAGCAATGATTTTCTAAACCATATTTTTGTCTTCAGTATACACAAGAAAATCGTCGCTGAAAAGGCCTGAGGCAGTGATTTCAAAGACCATTTCATGGGTATTTTTTTATTAGAGCCTCATCAAGGTAGAAAAGTAAAATTAACTTCTTGATCCAAATGTTGAACCCTTATCATTTCAGTGTACTCTGTACTAAAAAAGCAAAAAGCGCCACAGGCAGCTCTACAGTCTACAGATCTTGATAAACTGTAGTGATCTTTTCTAAAGGCATTCTTAATTGGAGCTCGGTTGTAACTACACTGGAATGAACTCATTTGCGCCACTTGTAACACCCATCTGAAAACTAGCCCACAGAATCCACCTCTGTGTCCTGTGGGGGTTGTTCTCTCAATTATTGCCCAATGCTCCTTGATCCCAATTCCAATTTGCCGCGACGACGTCTACGTGGTTAGCCATTGGAAATCTAATTAGCAAAGTTTCTCCTGTCTGAGAGGGTTTGAGTGCAGAGTTGAAACAACTGCCGGGTAAGGGGGAAGAATTTCAGCAGAGAGACTAAAACATCTTAAGCTGATATTTTTTGTGGAAACAATATTGATGTTCAATATTCACTATCAAATACGTACCTCCCTCTGGAGATTGGGTTTTTTTTACAATGCCTGCTATGATGACTGTTTGTGCAGTGAACTCCGGGAAATGATGTGAGCACTAAGAGAAAAACAGCTCTGTGCAGATGGCAATGTGCTGTGTGATTCGTGTCATGGGACTGCAATGAGACCGGTGGTCTGATGAACCTTCCAAGAAGAGTTTGGGGAGGGACAAAAGGCCTTAACAATGAAATGTTTGTCTCACCGTGCACCGTTCATATCATGTGTTGTTTTGCCTCCTGTCACATTAAAATTCTCATGAGGTTGTTTTGACAAAAACAAAAAGGCAGGTTTTTATATACTAGTCTGGCAAAACAAAGAAAGCTGGGAAACTTGACACACTGATATTATTTCCTGATGTAAATGGAAAATGAAAGTTTAGTGATCAGAATCCTTGTTATTTCAAAGGTAAGAGGTTATGTAAAGAAATCTATACAACACAGCTAGGAAGAGTAATTGTTATTGAAGAGTTGAAGTTGTTTGAGGTATGAAGGGCATTATGGAAACATGTATTTATAAACTACATTAGCACCACCATAATACTCCATATGTTGAATATTATTTTATTCTACAATCAGTTTCTGTCATTTTTGTCCCCTTTTTGCTCATATACTATATCTGTCTCATTAAATACAGTCGCTTTAATAAAGTTGCAGAAAACTTCAATAATGCGTCCTCCTCCCACCTTGTTGTCTTGGTTTCCATCATCATACTGTAATGATGCCGCCAAACAACATAGGAACCTGATTGCCTGCTGAGAGCCAAGAGCTAATGTGGCTAATTGTGTCTGAGATGATGGAGGAGACCGGGGATGTGCTCACTCATTATGCAGGGCCAGTGTGTATCACAAACATGTCAGAGTCGAGTATGGCGGGGCTTAAAAAATGTCCACAGCCCAAGGTGCTTAGAGATATCCAAGTGCACAGAGGTGGGAGGTGAGAAGTATACTCGTCTATTCTATGGCTATCAAAAAATGAGTGGATTAGCCTCACTGCCACTGAAGTACTGGTGAGGTCTGGGAATATTGGAGGGGGTGATTTTGCATTAGGCTTTAGCTCTGCGGTTTAGTTGTTTTCAGCAGGTGTTGGCAGAAAATAGACGTCCCTGGAGTAGACAGGTGCATATAGTGCGATGCAGTTGATTGAGGATAAAATTGAGATTTTAAGAGTGGCTTTTTATGGGACCATTATCTCTGGCCAGGTGGGGACTGTGAAACCTAAAATTTAACTTGTGAGACTTTATGTATGTAATTTAAACGACTCCACGGCTTCATCCTTGCCAACCAATAAAGGCAAAGATTCTCTGATTATTTTAAGTTTCATTTCTGCATCAACACCCAGTTAAAAGGCCTCGAGACTTCTACACAGATGTGGTGCTTGCTGGTTAATTCGAATGAATGGCAGATAATCAATGGAGTGCACTGGTGTCCCAAAACCCCTATCATTCAAAGCGGGCCACCTGCCAATGTCTCTCAGATGGCTTAACAAGTCCAGTTCATTAAAAACAAAATGATCCGAGCCCTTCCGTCTAAACCCCTCGAACACAGAGAGCAAACATGAGATGGGATAATTGAGGGGCTTATTTCCCTTGGACACCTGTGAGCTCATCAGCGGTCCACTACGGTCATCAAGACTTCATAGAAAGTCATTAACTGATTAGACTTTGTGTTGAAGTTCAATTAAGAAAGTTCAGAAATCAACAGGGGAGTTTCATTGTTGATGATTTTACATGGGAGGTAAATATGAGGATCTCAGAGACTGAATATGTGTTCCTGCTGCTTCCATTTGTGCTGAAAAGGTCAAATTGGATACGCAGCCATTTTACTGCGGTTGTCCTCCCAGGACGATGCCAGAGCTGGAACAGAGCCGAATTAGTCTTACTTTTTTTAATATGTGTATTGCAAAGTCTGTCAAACAACTCTATTTATTGCTTATGTGAGCCTAATTAAAATGGTCAATAAGTGTTTTAACAGCAGCTCCAAAACAAGAACAGACCTGATGTTCCTGGGATGTCATGTGACCTTTCTTACTTACTTCATGTCCCTTGTTAGCAATACCTACATAAACCACAGCTAACACAGCTTGAGCACAGATGTTTCATATTTTAGTGCACTAAATAAATGACATTAAAGCAGAATGAATGCATGCAGTTTATTTCAGGTACTCCATGAATTGAGTGAGCCTTTTTTTTGGAGTCTCATTTAATAACCTCCGTCCCTTAAACAGTTTATAAATATAGATTTTGTTTCTGTAAACTGTATTTGGGTCAAACAGGAAGGGATATGATACCGATCAAGCATTTCTCCTCACTGTTAAAGGAATAGAGACTGTAGGCTTGTTAGTTTACATCATTATAGACCTTTATCCTTACTTAGCCAATCCCCCTTTTTTTTCCGTCTGGAAAATTGCTTAAGGCCATGACAGTTCAGACTAACTGGTACTGCATCAACAGGCAGCCAGAGGATGTTTTTTTTTGTTTTTGTTTATAGCATTGCATCAGTGATGGTGTGTACTTCTGTCAGCATCTGTTTAGTGTGCTGCCTACTTGACACAGTTTTCTAAGTGTTGTAATCTATGGCAATCAATTCTTTTAATCCTGAATTTGATATGGCCTAGAGGCAAGGCTGTCCTCTCTCGTCTTTGTCATTGTGCAGTTCCTCACACAGCTTTTTAAGTGCTTTACTTTCACCACTAAATGCGGTAGAAATGTCTCAGCAGCAGCTTCTGGGTAATGATAAAGTCATCAAGTGGCTTCCTGTCTTTTGGTGGAAGTGTTAGTTTGAGTTTCAGCGCATATAGCTGGTCTTTCATAGACTCTGTACTATGGTTGTCTTGTTTTGCATGCATCATCATCACACTCTGCTGGCTGCCTTCCTTTGGCTAAGTACCCTGTAGTTTGTCAATAAATAATGCCTGCCTTCCTTCACTCATCTCAAGAATATAATGTTCCCTCGATGTGCTGCTTATGTTTTTGGGTAACAGTTTGCTCATATTTGTCACAAAAGTGAATAAATGCATGGGGTTGTTTTTCCATCTCTTTCCATTGAGTTTAATAGTAGTTTTGTGGGTAATAAAAGCATTTATATGACCCAGGTTCATTCAAACCTCTTGCTTGCCCTGAATGTTGTTTTTTTTTTTTTTTTTTTACATTGTTAGGGATTTCTCTCATGGATTTGTCTCTTGGAGCTGTACCACTATAACATAATTTGTTCATTCAAATGGCTGTCGTTCTTGGCAGGAAGAAAACTGCCAAATCATGGCATATGAGGCTAATCCATCAGGTATATTGTCCTCGTATATTGCCTAAGGCTGGCCGCACAAGCTGTTGTAATTCACAAAGTAAACACAAGCAGACACCCACCCACTCTGCTCGATTTATGGCATTGTGATCATCGCTTGACCTCATTGCTAAATGCAGCTTTCTCCCCTGCATTTAAATGAAGCAGACTATTATCAATATTGATGACAGTTCATGTTTCTGTTGACTTAATTTTCTTGCTCCCACTTAAAACCATGTGGCCCGAGTCTCATTGCCAAGCGGTGCAGTACATAAACTTAGGAGGGCTTGTAAGAACCCCTGCGGAGGACACATTGTCCTTAATAAGTTGGCGTTCAGCACGGGTCATCACAGTTAGAAATGTGTTTAGACGATTTCCCTGCCATCCATCTGTCTCTGTCGCTTCCCTCAGATATCAAACAGATGTGAAAATTAACATTTCCTGCAGCTTTGTGCTCTTTCCACACCGACTCCAACATTTATCATAACTTTTTGCTTGTTTTCTTCTGCTTTTCTCTGAGATCACTTGTCAAATACAGTCTGCCGTGTTGTTACATGTTTGTCTTTGACGTTTGAGTTGATAAGATGTTTCTTTATTGCTACTAGCCTTTGTATGTATTCAGCTATTGAGTTGCTTTGTCTCAACTCAATCAATTAATCACTTCCTGTTTATCCACCAACCTTTTATTTTTTTCTGTGACTATATTGTGTTGTACATCTGTGTATTTGCCACCAGATGTCAAGAACAACAAATGCAGCAAATATAATTGGTATAATAACGCGTGAAATGATGATGCAGTGTTCTCATATTGTCTTAAATATATTTTATTTTCATGGTCATTAATTGTTTTCTGTCCTGTTTTTGTTGGTTGGTTTGATAGTTGACGGTCATTTCATTATCAGTAATTGAAAGTCTGGCTTTGGTGCAACAAATAAGTGATTCGATTTTGGTGGAGTTTTTTTTTTTTAAATCAGTGGACTCCACTTGCTCGAATTAAAAGAATCTGTTCCACGTGTATCTCATATTATTGCTGTATTTTCATGTGTATTCAGATGCAGATAGAAATAAGCATTTTCTAATATTAAAATAACAAATTAACAGCATGCAGCCTTCTTAGTTTCATTCTTTTTCATTTACCTTTTCTTCATTTCTGTACCTTAGTCTTCAATACTACACTTTCTTCTTCTTTTTCATTGCCAATTTATCACACAGCTAATACATATGGACAGAATAACACATTTCAATGGCCAATTTCCATTTTCCACCTTTACTTGCACGTCTTTGAGCTGTGGGCTGAATTTAAACCCTGAGACTTCTTGCTGTGTGTCGTGAAAGTGCTAACCAGCGAGTCACCTTGTCACCTTTGATTATTTTTGTCAAATTGTTTTGAATGAACTTGGAAAAGTAGCTTGAAAGAAAGGTGCTGGTTAAAGGTAATGCTCAGTGTCAGTGCAGGTTGGAGAGAGAGGTGTTGTCCTTGGCGTAGGCGAAGATTTAATTGTGCTAAGTCACTTGTGAAAGGTGTTGGATGGCAGTAAATGACGCCGCCCCCCCCCCCCCCCCTCCTTTGTGCTCACCCACCACCACCACCACCCCTCATGCCCTCGTTTCCTCCTTGTGTCTTGTCCCCTTCTCTGGCTCCATTTACCTCGTTTTTTAATGTCTGTCTGGAAGGTGTGCAGGGGGACACATGTTTAGCACACACTCCATCACATTGCCGCATTGACGTAAGACACTGAATGCAAATAAGGACTCAGCTGCTTGATGTATAGAGAATATGATTGCACAACGCTGTTATATGCTCAAACTTTCAGTGTTAGTTCCCATTTTTTTGTTCACAGCTGAGATTCATAATGCTAACCCTTTCCTAATCCTGAAAACTTGTCTCATTCTAGGTGGGAAGGTGAATCTGCTGTGGGCCATGTGTTTCTGGTGAGGTCTCATCTTCTGCCAAAATGAGGCTGACGCTCGGCTCGCCTCGACCCGTCCCGCTAGCCGTCCTGGCTCTCACCTTAATCGCCTTCTTACCTCAGCTGTCCTCAGGAGCCACGCCGTTCCCCCAAGACCTGGAACCAATCAGCGTTGTGGGCAGAGAGTGTAAGTAAAAAAAAAACAAAAGGAAAAAATCTGTTGTGTTGCCACGGTGATCTTTTGTTGCAGGAGTACATGTAAAAGTAAAAGGAGGGGTCACTAAGGCATTTTATCTCATCACAGGGAAACACAGCTTAGTGAGATGGGTGTGTTTTTAAGGGCATGTTCACACAAAGCAGATTTGTAGAGGTTTATTCTGCTGCTGGAATATTTATTCCTTTTTAGTTCCTTTCAACTCAGACCCGAGGGGTTCATGGATTGTTAGAAAAGTTGCAATGTAATATGAAGCAATACTGAGAAATCATTCTGACATATATAATTCCTACCTTTTTCAACATATCATTGACTTTTACTCACAGTGGTCATAAGACAGAGGATACAGCAAGAACCTTTTTAATTTGGATCAGAGAAAACAAACAGCGATTCAACAGTGACTCAATTTGTCCACTGACCCCTTTTGGTTCAGTTCAAAGCTACTCTCTATGTGTGTGTTTGCCCATTTGGTTTTAGTTTGCTTGGGCTTGTTTAAGTTTTATAAGCTGTCAATCAAATCCTGCTGCGGGCCAAAGAGTCACAACTACTTTATTTTCTTCTGCGGTGATGATACAAGATGACAGTCACCAAAACTATCAAGAATGAGTTAACTCTGACTTCATATGACTTCACGTGTATTCTTCTCGGTTTGTTGGTAACAAGTCAACGAGAACATGACACGAACCAGAATTAAAAGAGCAGCGATTCATCATTACATCATTTTTTCCTTGGTGTGGACCAACTTAACTCATCAGATATTGATATATAGACCACAAAATGCATCCAAAATGGCTTTTTTTCACTCATGTATAAAACAAGAAACATCAGCAACTAATTTTTGTTAACTTTTAATTATAATTTGGAATAATTCAGAATAATTGATTCAAACAAAATAATTTAGTAAAAAGATAGTTTTGAATATTTTTTTTGGAAAAATTTGTTTATTGGCATAAATGTTCACATTAAACCCCCCCCCCCCCCCACACACACACACACACCCACACACACCACCCCATTGTCCCAAATCCTCTAAGGGAAAAGAAAATACAACCAAGAAAATAGTGCGATAAGGAAGAAAAAATACAAAAAAGAAAAGGGAAAAAAAAGACAGCAATGGTTTAAGTTACCCGTTTTCACCTACATATCCAAAGATATCCTGAATTATACCCAGCCCTCTGCATGTGACTCCGGCACGAGTAAAAGTAAAACCCCGGAGTCGAGCACCAGCTGTTAAGATTAGATTTTGACTGAGAAGGATCCTCAACATCTGTGACACTCTCAAGACACTTCTTCATCGGACCACCCTAGGGACCCATCAATGGCACCCAATCACTGGGGAGGTCTACAGAAGAGGTCCTGTCTGCTAAATGTAATGGCCCATAATTGATTTAAGAGGTGGCTGAGACCATGGCCCACACACTGTAATTGATCTATCTGGAACAGTGTAACGCAACCATTAGCAGAAATAGCTGCGCTAATAGTGCTATATGTGGAGCGCCGTCCCAGGTGTAATGAGAGCAATTTGTCACCTCTGGCTCCAGCAGGTGACAGCATGGCAGAAGGTCTCACACAACTCAGTGCAACGTCCGTTATGAATCTTAATATTTCGTCAGGCTGAAGTCAATGAGATCCTACCAGAGTACTTTTCTTCTTCTTCTTTTTTTTTTCTTTTTTTAAGGGGAAGTGGGCAGCCAGCTTGCCTCAGTGTCTTGTCTTTTTGTATGAAAGGCTGCATGCTGAGGAGAAGGGTTTGTTTGACCAATTTAGAGTTTGAGAGCCCAATTTTAAAATTCAAGCTGCTTATACACAGAGCTGTCACTGTTTTGTTTTTTTTAGCTTATTAACCCTCCTGTCGTCCTCCCGGGTCAAATTGACCCCATCTCTTTTGACTGTTCCTTCTTTCCTTCCCTCTTTCTTTGCTCCCTCCTCCTTCCATCCTCGCTTCCTTCCTTCTTTCCTTCCTCCCTCCCTCCTTACTCCTTTCCTTCCTTTCTTCCTTCCTTTCTCCTTTCCTCCCTCCGTTCTTACTCCTTTCCTTCCTTTCTTCCTTCCTTCCTCCTTTCCTCCCTTCCTCCCTCCCTCCCTCCTTACTCCTTTCTTTCCTTCCTTCCTTCATTCCTCCTTTCCTTCCTCCCTTCCTTCTCTCCTAAATTCCTTCCTTCTTTCCTTCCTCCCTTCCTTTTCTCCTAAATTCATTCCTCTTTTCATCCTTACTCATTCCTTTCTTTCTTTCTTTCTTTCTTTCTTTCCTTCCTTCCTTCCTTCCTTCCTTCCTTCCTTCCTTCCTTCCTTCCTTCCTCTTTTCCTCCTTACTCCTTTCCTTTCTTCCTCCTATCCTTCCTTGACCTGAGGACAACAGGAGGGTTAAAGGCGCTGTATTTAAGGTTTTTTATTGCTAATGCCTGACTTTCTCTGTTACTATAACAGCTTGTGGACTAATTTTTATGCGAAAAGACTCCAAATGATAATGTCATCGTCTTGTCGAGATGCCGTTCACTTCACAAAATCCACTTGCACATATTAGCCAACAAAGTGCAATGCGACATGTTGTTTTCATTATGCATTAAACGGATTGTGTCACATTAAGATAGTTTCAAATTTTGAGCTTTTTGGCCCAAGCACTCATTCAGTATGCAGGGTGTGCCAGTTCAGCGGGCTTAAAATAAATGAAGAGGCTCAGTTTTATGATGTAATGCCAATGCTGGTCTGAATTCAGCCCGAGGATGTAAGAATCTGGTTTCAGCTCTTGGCCCAGCAGCATTACATGTGCTTCTGGAGGCAGAGATCTTCACTAACTCTGCGCATCATCACTTTTTCCTGTTAACAGTCGTGATCTATGGAGCGTTTCGCCCTTAGCCGTGTCCTGACTGCCCCCTCCAACCTTTAAAGGATGTAAAAGTGCTGAAGAGTAATTAGAAATCCTCCTTCGCCCAGGGGGGAGGATAGTGGGGGTGGGCCGTCGAGCCACTGGGAGTCTTCTTCACCAGACAAACACAGCAAGGTCCAGGGCTCAGCTAGACATTAGGCGTTTAAATCTTTAAACAGTCGATTCCAGACGAGCAGTTAGGGGAACGTACGGCTCCCTGCAGAGAGACTCATTTCAAATTGTGGTGTATTTCTAGCGGGGATTGCTAATTCAGCAGCAGCCCAGGTCAGATGGGAGGCTGGAGGGCACTTAATACAGTACTTTAAGGATGCAGAGTGCCGTGGCCTTGAGCTGAATCTTTGCTCGGTTATGAAAAAAAGAAAAAAAAGAAAAAGGAAACAGCCTGGAACGTCTCTGATGTGGAAAACAGTCCGGTGTCAGTATTGAGCAGGCTAATTTTATATCTGCCAGGAGAGTCCTCTTTTATCAAGCGCTTGGAGGGCACGTCCATCCACTGACTGACTGTCATTCTGTTATTTAATGTACTGGACACCAGCTCTCATTGTTTAAATTAAAGTATCTCTCTGGTGACTTATTGCAGCGGGGGGGGGGGGTGGAATTAAAAAGCAGAAGATGCAGAGTGGATATTACAATTACACTCCTTCTCTTTGCACCACTTCTCTCAGTTCATCTTATCTTGCAGTTTTTGTGCCACTGCATGCTGCACGAACTAATCTTTTATTATGCATGAATAGACTTGATTTCCATTGAATTGTATACTTAATGTATATACTCCCCTGCAGTGTCACAGATTCTATATTTTTAAACCTAAGCCTTTTTTTTTAAGCCACATGATATCATCTTCTTATCTAAAAGGGCAGCGTGGGGAGTTGGAGTCTTTTAAAAGGCACTCATGACAACGCTAACCTTGCCTTTTGTGATCTCTGAGACGGGTGAATGCCATTTGAATGTGTTGACCAGACAAGACAGACTGAGCACTGCAGTTGCTTTTGATTTATTTCCTCGTCCTCACTTGGCACCGTCTTCAGACATGTCTGTTAAGAAATGCTTACCAGAAGCCATTTATTTAAATCAGTCCGACTTCTATGACTCCACCATCTCATTTGCAACTTAAGATGCTGTTTTTTTTCTCTCCTGCTCGTCCACCTCCACAAGTACAAATTAGCATACAGGGTATTCTTTGAGTTTTCAGCACAATAGGCCAAATTGTTACCTCGGTTTAGTGTTTCTTAAACTGTAACCGTTTAAAGATACTTTGCGGTGAATAAATGCCTCGCTGTGTTTGTCCTACGGTCTCTTCACAGCTGTTAAACTGATGAACTGAGCTGTTTGACATACTGACAACTCAAATTGAATTACATTTATTGGAAACCTGGTGGAACTTTATTATTTCTCACTGAACTCATTTCAGCATCTGAGTTTTGGAACATGAAAAGCTTTTTTTTTTCTTGTTTTTTTTTATCTCGTCCTTTCAAAGCTGCAGAAATATTGGTCTTTACATTCAGCAAGCAAAACTTTTCTTATATATAAGTTTGAAGTTTTATTCTTTTTTGCTTTGGGATATCTGTTATATGTGTGTTTTCTAGCCTTTTCTGAGAAGACAGTAGCTGATATCTTCCAGTATTACAAGTACATAAACATCTTCTCTGTCTGTATCATTCCTCCAAACAGCCTCCTACCTCTACCCCAGCTTCCAGGGACTTATGTCGGACAATGACACCGTCCGTCTGGGCCTGGACTTCCAGAGGATGCTGAGGATCAACCACATGCTCTACATCGCTGCTCGGTCAGTCAAACCTTTTATCTATGGAGCTTTACATAACTTGATCAGAACCCAGAATAATTTTAAATATTTGAAAGAAAGCCTGCAGTCTTTTGTTTCACATATATATTAGCAAGGTCAACTGAGCATATGGTAATTTCAATCCTTATTTAAACTGATAGCTGCGTGAGAGGCAAATGGGCTTTTAAAGGGAGACAAACTGACAAAATGTCCAACAGCATAATTAGGGAGGTAAAAAATGAAAGAAGTCAAGACAGTTAGCATAACGTCAACATAGATCTTTAAAAAATATACAGTATTCAGAGGCATTGCAAGCAAAAGGAAGAAGGAAGAGGAACACCAACACCAAGTAATTTCCAATAAAAACCTGTGACAGCGTTGACAGTGAAATTAGTACTTTCACTGAGAAGCGTTTCTATGAGTTATGTGTAAGTGATGGGCCTTGAAGAAAGAGTGAATTTAGTCAGTCATTTCGGAATCTAAAGCTTCCAGAAGGCTCGACAGGAAAGGCTCAGCAGAAATCATTTTTATTGTTGTGAGCAGTTCACACCTGAATCTACCCAAACTTAAACTTTTATGAGTGTGTAACACATCCCAGGCACAACCTCCGCACCATGCCGCTTTCATGTTTGCAGTTTTGGCAGCGCATCCTCTGTTTTTCTAGTGCATCTCTCAGCCTAATTACACGTTCCTCCCCTCTTGATCAAGATGTCGTAGGTTAATTATCTAAAGAGTATGAGGTTGTACCTCCTCTGCCGGTTTTCATTGTGCAGAATAAATTGTGCTCCAGTTTTTGGCTCTGTCCCAAAACGCAGTACTGTCACTGCCAAGAACCCCATCCAAAAAGGTATGGAAAATCTTAATGTACCTAAATGGATTTATATTTTCCACAGCTGCATACAACAAAGTGCATGCCTCACTTCACAAAGTGATTCATATGGGTAGTGTCGATACTTGGGAAAACTCCTTGGTGTTGGAAAGTTTTTTTTTTCTGAAGTTGAAAAGCCAATAAACTTTTGCCTGGTAATCCACCTCACACACTCTCAGTTGCTGAACAGTTTCAATCGATCCTATTTGAACGAAATAGAAGTTTCGTATTTTGGAAAGCAGGTTTTGGTGAAATGGTTGAGTCAGATCCTTCTGGAGTCTTGAATTAGCAGAAACTTTAAAGGCTGACAAGTAGAGACGGCTCCACTAATGGTGTCTTGACTCTTTATCTCTTGCAGGGACCATGTGTTTGCCATCAATCTTGCCTCTTCATCGGAGCAGATAATCCCACAACAGGTAAGAAAGTCTACCTGCAGTGTTGACTGAGTATCTTCACAGTCTAACATATAACCTTTCTTTATACATGTTTGAGTCAATGTCCATTTATTTAATGTGTGGCTTGTACATGCCATCTGCTCTCAGAACTGCACCATAGTCTGTTGATTTCCTCAATTCAAAGACTCACATCCAGGATGAATTCTTACTCTAAGAGTCTGGCGTTTAAGGAGTTTTTGATTCCTCTTGATCCTTTGAAATCAATACCAATAATCTGTAAGTTACCAGCAGAGATTTTAAAGTACCCAGTCTTGACATTTCTCTGCGATTAAGGCTGAAATAGGTTCTAGGATTTGGTGGTCATTAAATATACGCTATGAGAAAATGATCAAATCTTTCACATAACGGGTCGGGGCTTTGCATGTCAACAGTGATATTCTGGATAATATATCACTAGTACCAATAGGCCTGTACCTGCTCTAAAGAAGGGTTAAATGCATGGCAGTGCTGTCTAGACTTTAGATGGCAATTCTGTCCTCTTTTTTTTTTTTTTTTTAAGTACCCTGCCTGCTTTTACAGAAAAAAATCTCTTGAAATGTTTCTATCTCATTATTTTCCTCTCTTACCCTTTGTCTGTCTTTCCATTCAAGGATTAAGCAATCTCTCTTTGTCACATATCCAATAGAAGTGGAACTGGGCTCTTGTGGCTTTTGAAGTGCTATGCTCCCTCCTATCTGAATCTCATTTGTCAAACATGATTGCACTTAAATAACAGCCCTCAGGGGCCTGGACTTTTGTTTGTTTGTATTTAGATTAGCTGCAAATACGGATATTCATTCTGATAAGGCCACCACTCCATGTCGAGGAGATCTAAACTTATTGATTTGTGTAGAATGTGCTGCAAAGAAATGAAAACTTCTGAGCACTACAATGCTAGTCCATCTTTTTTCCCTCAGTTATGTTCTGTGAGAACTTGGATATTGAATGTTTGTATATGATGCATTTTTTAGTCATTCAGCCAAAACTCTGCCGCCTCCAGTGTGACAGCGGGAGCTGAGTGCAAAATTATTGAAGGCTGTACTCTTATTCTGCTATCGCATTCTCACTCCCCTTATTCCTGTTATCCATCTGAGCGTGATCGTTAGTGTGCGACTGCCTCATATCACTAGAAAATGATGCGTCCTGATCATCACAGATCCGTTCCTTCACTCTGATTCATTTTTAACGCAGCTTCATTTTTCACACCGCGCGCTCATTCACATTCTCCCCTTCACTGATCTCCCTGGGCCTGGGTGGCTATAAGTAATTATTAGTAAACCAAATTGAGCGTGGACAAGGCAGGGGCTATTACCATAATGCTGACTCCTGCTGAATCATGTCAGATCTTCACGAAATTGCACCAGAGACGTCCTACGCAAGGACCTGTGCTGGCTTTAAAGTCAGAGACGACACATCATTGATACATTCTTCCTAAGCATTCGGCAGAAGCTTATTGAAAGTAATATGTTTGCATGATCAGAATATGACCATCAAACAGACAGTGGATTTGCAAAACTAAAGCCACCCCCCCCCCCTTAAAGGACAAAGCAATATTCCAAAAGACCAAAAACTTGTTACAACAATGTAACAAGTATTACAGCCTCATATAGCTGATGTCTCTGTTCCATACAGCTGCATCACTGTCCAAAAATATCCCAAACACAGTGAGCCACACTGTTACACTGGCTGACGTGAACCTTCATTACCATGAACACGCACACTGTAGTGTTTGAATCATTCCCACTGCTGAAAATAGTCTCTAACAAATGTACTACTCACTGTTTGAGTAATTTTGACCATAAAACTAAATGTCCAACTGTTCAGTCACTCATTTTTAAAAATGAGACCATACATGTGTGACCTGGTTTCAGAGACAGCTGCTCACAGTAAGAACCATCGGCCAATTTGAGGCTAAGAGCCACAGACAAGTTAACGAAGTCCGAAATTTTTGAGAAAGGACTAATCTCCTTTCATGGGATTTGTTGATAATAAAAAAACAATAAAAATACAGAATAACACCAACCTATATTACTGTGTCTCTAGATATAAAGCAGAAGGGCCTTTAGCAGGTAGAATGTATTCACCTGTCTCTGATTTAACTGCTAGACATAAAGTTAACCAACACATTGGAAAATCAGCAGAGTACAAGAGCATCCGGCTGGACAAATTGTATTTCAGGGACCTTTGGTCCAAGAGGAGAGACTCCTCAACTCTAATGAGGGATCAAAATGTATTACAGCACAAGGTGGCTTATTTTATTTTTTTTCTATTTTGTGGTAACGGAGAGGCCTCGAGAATAAAGGAGAGAGAAGTTACAGCACATTCAGAATTAAATATCTCATTATCATTTACAAAAAGTGCAAATATCTTGGATTTGGTTTCTCTATGGACCCAGTGTCCCGAAAATAAATAAAAATACGCTTAGCCTTTTACCTATTGCACATTTATAATTAAAAACAAAAAAAAACAAAAGTGGTTTGTCTGAAGAAAAGTCTTCAGGTGTATTTGAAACTCTTTAGCTATACAGGAGAAACTCGAGTCAATATTCAAAACTGTCTAAAAGCAAGACCTGTCTGAGATGCACTCGGCGTTACGGCACGATGAGCCTGAAACATCAGAGGAGTCGCCTCCAGCTCAGACTACAGACTAAAAAACAAAGAGCAGATAAGTCTGCTGCATTGGTTTTGCTTGAAGAGGCCGACATAGACGGACCGACATCAAGCTCCTGTCTGCTCACACACAAAAACGATCTTCTGAACGACTTGGAACCGAAACAGGAGTGTAGAGGAACGTCCTCAGTGGTATTGATGAGCTCTGAGAAAATTTGGGTCAGTAAATTATCTGACTGCAGATGAGAGCGTATTAAACCTTCAGCTGCAGAGCTTGTTAACAAATTGATGGATCATTTTGGCCGGACTGCAGGGACCAGTCCTATAAACACCAATGTCTGTCCCTGAGTCACTGACTGAGAGATGAAGTTATACCTCTGGTTGGCCGAAGCTCGGGACAGCCAAATATCCCAGAATGCAATTCGCTCCAACCAACAGCGATGGTGCAGATATCGAGCCAGGCTAAAAACTGCTGTAATCTCTGATATAGGACTGGTAATGTCACTTTATCAACTTGTATTAGATTTTATTTTAGATGTGAAAGTTATCATTTACAGTAGATTCAGTTTATCCAAATAATGCTTGTTTGTGAATCTGCTGAGAGATCTTTTTTAGAGATGTGAGCAGCTGGCGGCCGGCTGGTCATACCAGGTTTTGTTAATGTTTGTCAAACACTGAAGACGACTGAGTGCACACACACATTCATATAGAGCATGCGAGGGCAGGACTGGTACTGACATACAGGCACATTTCTTTATTATCATGCTCTCATTGATCGACTGTTTTATTAGAATAAAAAATGATTTACAATAAAGTAGCCGGCTGGACTTGAATGAGTAGTCGGCTCTTTGTCCTGCAGCCGCCGGTGCTAATGGAAAGCTCTGTACATGAAATCTAACAACTGTAGCTGCTACATTAGTTAGAGTGAATGTCAGGTGAAGCTTCATGTCTTCTCTGGGGCTCTATATGTACAGATATCACCACATTTACATCAACACAAATGTATTAAAATGAGAATATCAATCTATATTAAATGTTGCCTTGTCTTATTAAGCTGCATAACAGTCTGGATGTTTGGATTTATAGCAACATTACAGACTGAAGAACATCATCTACTGCATCTCTCATTGTGATTAGACGTTTTGTGAGAAGCTCTGAGTTGAGATTTTGTCACATTACAGTCGGAAGTTGTGTTAAAGCTGAGCTGCTGCTGGCCGTATAGCATCCTCCTGAAATTTGTACTACTCTATCGCCAGAGTCAAACTTGAGCTAGGATGTACGTAAGGTTGCAAAGGGGTGGAACATTTCCGGAAAGTTTCCGGTAAATTTCCATGGGAAGTTAAGCTGGGGAATTTTGGAAATATTCCAAATTGGAAACTTTCCATGGGAATTACGGGAATTAAATGGGAAACAAACAAAACAACAAAAACAACTGGCAGTCCACAGGCTCAAAAGTCTGGCTTCAAGTTGTGTGCTCTGGGCTCAAAAGTGTGGTCCAGAACTGTAGAAATCATCTGTTCATGTGATGGAGGAATGCACAGTGCATGTAGGGGGCGTGGTCTCAGTATGCACAGTGCATGTAGGGGGCGTGGTCTCAGTATGCACAGTGCATGTAGGGGGCGTGGCCTCAGTATGCACAGTGCATGTGGGGGCATGTGCAGTAAACAGTGTGCTATGTGAGCATGTGATAGCATAGATATTCAACTGTACTGCATGATATCTGGTTGTTTTAGTCAGGATTATGCTAAAATATTATTTTACACAACTATATTTAAGTTCCCTAATAAGAAGATACCTTCAGTTTAGTAAATTCCCGGTGTATTCCCGTTAATTCCCGTTAATTCCCATGGAAAGTTTCCAAGTTTGAAAATTCCCAGAATTTTGCAAACCTAGATGTACATAAACCCAAACTTGGAGTACTTGGTATTGATAGAGGCTCTAATTGGAGTCACAGCCCGATGCACCTCTCTGACAAGGCTCGGACATTTTGACCTAGTCTTGTTCTGTAACAGCTCAGTGGACAACTAGATTGCCGATTGACTTCTTGTCATATAGACAACGAAGCAACGCAAACAATCTTTATGGCTCTTTGATTCCCGTGTCTGTGTTCACAAATCCAGACTTATCTTTCAGTGATTTTATTTTTTGTTTGTTTTTTTTTTTTAAATCATTGGAACCACTTTTTTTTTGCTGCCCTCTGCTGAAGGCTTTCCTGATATTTCTCTATTTATTTGTTTTTCTCCACGGCAGTTTATTGAAGTTAATGAGATTTTCATCACAGCTGTCTCGTAATAGTACTTGACCGATTTGGAGCAACAAAAGCTGCGATGGTGAGAAACAGCTTGTCTTTGAGCTGACAGTTGGCTGTCTGTTCATTTTTCAGAAATTGACTTGGAAGACGAAGGATGTGGAGAAGTGCACTGTGAGAGGAAAAAACAGCGTGAGTATTATCTTACAGACACATACACATCTCTCTCTTTCTGTTTTTACTCTTGGTTTTTACTTCTCTCCCCGTCCCCCACTCTCTTCTTTTGCCTCTCCTCTATTTAGTTTCCTGCACAGTGAAGTTTTGTAATAAGCGAAGGTGGCGTGCAGGTAGCTTATCAGAATCAGTGACACAGCCATCAGGGGACAATAGACGATAGCTTTTTTTTTTTTTTTGCAACATTTTCCTCCCCAGAGCCACAGCGAAGCCACAAGAATCAGCCTGGGGATTACGATAATGAGTGTAAAACAGAGAAAATGTGTGTTTCTGTTTGTCAGCTGGTAAAACATATTGCATTCCTGCTTTGATTGTGTCGCTAGCGTGCCAGGAGCCAACACGGACCTTGTCCCTGATGCACAATAACATCAAGCTGTTTTCCTCCTGACAGGACGAATGTTACAACTACATCAAAGTGCTGGTGCCACGCAATGACGAGACACTGTTCGCCTGCGGCACCAACGCCTTCAACCCCACCTGCCGTAACTATAAGGTAAGATACTATGCTGCCGTTTCCCTTCTGGCCTCAATTACAGATAAGGGATATTATCTGTGTCCCTATCATCCATATCCCACTGTCCATATTACAGTTATTATGAGATGTGTTTGGCCTTGTCCTTGTGTGCCGTTTCAGTTGTACCCCATTATTTAAGTCGCTAATGGAAATGACAAACTGCAGACAAAACTGGTATCACATTAGCACCACGCTGGCTTTATGTGAAGTGAAAGTGCCATCGCCAGGGATATCATGTCATAAACACACACATAAACACAGGTCACAGACGTTGACACAGAACAGATGTTTTATATATCAGTGAAAACAGCTAAATGCTGCATGAAGTCACAGTTTTACACTTTCAGTCAGGGCCAGATGCCCTGCAAGACAGACATGCAACCTGCAGGGGTGCAGACTGTGGAGCCAGAGGGATACCAGAATTTTGAGGCCGATATTGGTTTTGAGAAGGCAAGACAAGGTAGTTTTATTTATATAGCGCATTTCATACACAATGGCAACTCAATATGCTTTACATAAAACAGGAAAACATGTAATTTGAGAAACATTAAAACATACAATTAACCCCCCCCCCCCACCCTAATAATAAAAACAAAGTACAGAAAAATAGAAAGAGAGAAATAAAATGCTAGAATAGAGCATTAAATATAAGATTGCAGCATAAAATTATAAATTAGCTTTAAAATCATTAAAAGGACAGAGTGCAAATGAAAGATTAAAATGTATGTGACGTCCTCCCGGGTCAAATTGACCCTGTCTGTTTTGACTGTTCCTTCCTTCCTTCCTTCCTTCCTTCTTTTCCTTCTTTTCCTTCCTTTCCTTCTTTTCCTTCCTTTCCTTCCTTTCCTTCCTTCCTTCCTTCCTTCCCTTCCTTCTTTCCTTCCTTCCTTCCTTCCTTGACTCAAGGACAACAGGAGGGTTAAAAGAGCTCAATCATAAGCACAGGAGAAGAGAAGTGTTTTTAACCTGGATTTAAAAATGATTTCAGTTCTGCTGCTAGTTTGTTCCAGTTGTGTAAAAGCTGCTTCACCATGTTTAGTTTGAACTCTGGGCTCAACTATCTGACCTGAGTCAGTAGATCTCAGAGCTCTACTGGGTTTATATTCTACTAACATGTCATTCATGTATTCTGGACCTAAACCATTCAGTGATTTGTAGACCAGTAGCAGAACTTTAAAATCTATTCTATAGCTGACTGGGAGCCAGTGTAAAGACTTTAGAACTGAAGTTATGTGCTGAGAATATAAAAAAAAATCACATAATCATTCTTATGTGGCAACGATGCCTTTTAAGTTGTTTTTATAAAGGTTATGCTGATTTTTTCACAATATTACAATAAAACGATGGGCGTTAAATGTCATTTTTAACCAGAAAAAAACAGGTTAGAAAAGCATGAAATAAAACTTGATGTTGCAATGTCTCAGTACTCTCAATACAGTACATAAGTGATAGGTTACTAGAGCCTGACAATAGATGACATAATGTTAACACCACTTGGGAAAGGACATCCACTATGAATAACACCTACACAAGCTCTGCTACAAAGAAAGGGTCATACCAGGTTGAATGCAGCATTTGTCAGCTATAAAAGAAGTCTGGCAGCCAGCACTCCTGTTTGTGTTTTCAATGATGACACGACACAAGCTAAGCTGTCTGAGTTTAAACTGCAGGTGGCCATGTGGAAAAATAAAATACATCAAAGGGGGACAGTTTAAAAAGTCGTGAGAATATCGACCAAAGTCAGAAACAGTGGAACTTTAATACATGTAATATACTTTATTGACCTATAACAGACATGTGTAGTATTTTGGACTGTGTGAATCTGATATGTTAAATCCTTGACTAGACATCAGGCAAATATCCAGATAATCAGATATGAGCAGCTGACCTGTCCTGAGCACATACTGTACTGTTCGCTATTTGTTTTATCGCCTGAACAGCTGACTTCAAATGCTTAAATGTTGGTTGGAATAAAACGTTGGCTGGAGGAGACAGGCAGGGAGCAATCTGTTGACAGAGCATGCGATAATGCTGATAATAGCAGTAACACCAACAGCTCCTTTCACATGTCTGAATGAAAAATAAAGAGAAATCTGAGGGAGGAGATGGAATGAGAGGAAGTGGGAAGGTGAGGAAGACGATGAAGGGGGGGGGGGGGCGGGGGGGGTAGACCAGACCACAGTCAAGAGTCAAGAGACGAATCAACACCAGTAGACCAGGTTCACATCTGTACCTCGTCTCCATGGTTATCCCATTGCTCTTGTCATAAATAACGGCGCGGACAGAGAGATGCCTGCCAAGTGAAAACATTATACTCGATAAAAACACATAAGACACTGCACAGATAGGAAAAGCTCCCACAGTTTGAAGCCTGTCAAGTAAAACCTGACATGACGTTGCGGTGGAGCCTCATAGGTGACATCACAGGTTTGGACTGTGATTCACAGCAGGCCATTAGAGGAGGAGGAAGAGGAGGAAGGGGGTTCAGAGCCCACGGCACAGACTGTAAATCTAACAGTGGTGGTGTGGGGGGGGGGGGGGGTTTGAAGTCCAAAGGGAAGCTGAATAACTCAAGACTTTATATTTCAATGGAATTTGCTTTTTCCAGCGTACTGACCTATGAATAAATCCAATGGTCAATATCAAGGGGTCAAAGTAGGTTAGAACTCAGGATCCTTCGGGGGGTTTAATATTAAGTACATAGAGCAAAATTTGGAAATTATTTTAAAGGTTTAAAAGTGAAGCCAATGCAGAAGTGACTTAAACATGCATTTTTTCTCCACTGGCTCCAAAAAGAAGTCTGATTACATGGTACTGTAGTCTTTAAGAGAAATGATGCTACTTCTCACTTGATTTATTACCTCAGTAAATGGTTTTCTAATGAGTTTATGGCCTCAATCGATAGTTGCAAGTCTTCTTTAATTCAGCAAATTGTGGTCCTATTTAGAGTCAAAGAAACAATAAAAGCAGGGTACAGTATGCTTCAGGGTGTGGCTGTTTTGTTATTGGCAAAGTCGCTACCACGGTAACCATTACGTAACATACTGTAACCATGGCCTAACCTTTAACATTTTGGTCACCTAAAGTCTTGTTCAGTGTTCAGTTTCATTAAAAGACTTTTGTTGAATGTTCAGTTTTTCTATTAAGTACATTTTGTTGCAATGGTTTTGAGCCAGTTTTTCACTAGCAACAATTAGCTTTAGCATTATTCCAGTTAATCATAGGCCGTAAGTGGATTGTGCTAAAAAAGCTAGCAGCTAGTGTTATGGTTAGCCTCACCTTCTTGTCCAAATATGGTCCCTTCTGGCTCCAAAAGGCCCAAGATGGTGACGGTCAAAACGCTGAGCTTAAGGCTTCAAAACAGGAGTTCACAAACCAATGGCTGACATCTAGGCTTGAGCAGTATCAAGGTATTACAGTATAAATCATGAAAGCATTGTTTACAATACCACCAAAAATATGAATGCTCCTCTTTCTATAAAACTGATACAGAGATCCAAGCCATGTATTTTGAATTTAGTCCTGATGATAAAGATGAACCAAAAGCAGTTTTTTAGTCACATGATTTTATTCTATTACCAATCTGCCTCCGCCACAGTCACACATCGTCTCTGCTCAGCCCACAGATGTGTCGGTATGCACTGCAGCAACAAATATCATCGGGTCCTTCAGTGAATATTAGACACATAACAATGTCATACATGCTATAATGACTTCAATCACCAGCAGCTCAGCTTTTACTTGTTTTCTTGTGGTGGTTTTTAAACACTAATAACATCATATACCGTATACCCAGTGAAATGTCATTGTGTTTTTGAGCTTGAGGTAGAACCAGATTGTTTCTATAATATTACACACATATATGAGTGATATCAGAATGTAAAATTGAACTAAAAGCTGCTTTGCTTTGAGTAATATTTAACTATTGCCCTAAATTATTACATATTAGGATCAAATCATTTAGACAGGTGTTGTTAAAGGACCCATACAGTATCATTAGTCATCTACACAGTAAGTCTGTCCTAGTGTGAATATAGTAAGGTTTGTGTAAAATGTCCAGAGGAACTGTACACTGACGCACATCACGCTCATGTCATTGCTTCCCTTTGGTAGAGAGTGGCTGATTTCATCAAAATACATCTATACACATTTTATTCTCTCTGTATCCTCCCAGCTGTGTACCCCCCCCCCCCCCCTTCCTCCTCCTCCTCCTCCTCTTCCTCCTCCAACCCTCCCCTCATCTCTCCCCAGTCTGGAAAAAAAAATACAAGCGATGACTATCCAGACAGCTGGGGAGAGAGGGAGCAAGTGTAAATCATATCAAGGAATCTGTCTCTTGGACTCCACAAAAAAATTCTGTGGAGGACAAGGGAGGATTGAGAAAGTGTGTGTGTGTGTGTCTGTCTGTGTGTGTCTGTCTGTGTGTGTCTGTCTGTCTGTGTGTCTGTATGTTGGTCGTAGACATGAATGGATGCCCAGACTGCTGAGACAGCTGGTCTGTAGACAACAGAGAGGGCTGTCTTCAACACACGTTTGCGATACAACAAAAAACCTTGAAGCGTCAAATCCATCTGTCTTCATCTGCCCGCTGGGGTAACGATCCTGCAGTCACCACCCAGCTTTGTTCAATCCTCAATTCCCTCCGACATCTGAGGTCTGTTTCTGTGATTAACAGACCGCTGTTTCACTTCAAATCATGTCACTCTGTAGGCGAGAAGTTTGGTCAATACCGTTGATTTCTAATCAGATTAGGAGCAGAATTTAATTTTATTTGAAGAGCACACATCTTGTGGTTACTGATTAGAGACTGAACGGTTTATTTAACCATGTTTATTTCTGTTTCTAGGGACGCTGCTGATTATATCATGTATTTTCATTTGTCACTTAAATCTACCTAACTTTTCTGGGTACAAAAATACTTCTCCTCCTGTCGTCCTCCCGGGTCAAATTGACCCCGTCTCTTTTGACTGTTCCTTCTTTCCTTCCTTCTTCCCTCTTTAATTTTTCCTTCCTTCTTCCTTTCCTCCCTCCCTCCCTCCTTCCCTCCTTACTCCTTTACTTCCTTCCTTCCTTCCTTCTCTCCTAAATTCGTTCCTCTTTTCATCCTTACTCCTGTCCTTCCTTCCTCCCTCCCTCCCTCCTTCCTTCCCTCCTTACTCCTTTCCTTCCTTCCTTCCTTCCTTCCTTCGCTCCTAAATTCCTTCCTCTTTTCATCCTTACTCCTTTCCTTCCTCCCACCCTCCTTCCTTCCTTCCATCCTAAATTCCTTCCTCTTTTCATCCTTACTCCTTTCCTTCCTCCCACCCTCCTTCCTTCCTTCCATCCTAAATTCCTTCCTCTTTTCATCCTTACTCCTTTCCTTCCTTCCTTCCTCCTGTCCTTCCTTGACCTGAGGACAACAGGAGGGTTAATACATAACAAACAAGCTTTCTAGTTAGCAGAAGGCACGTAGCATCTTGCGAACGTTGATATGGGGGAAAAAATCTGACTTTTTGGCCTTTTTGCAGTGGTTTGTTTTTTTAAGGAAAACAGCAAGACACAAAAAATGGAGTAAAAAATGACAACCATTCAGAATTGGTGGGTGTCCCATTGAAATAAAAAAAAAAAACTTTTGGGACTTAAATCTGAGTGAATTCCCTGCTGTCCTATAGACTCTTGGTCACATGTTGTTTTTCTTCTTTTGGACAAGTTCCCTTTCTCTGCTTCTTGCTGTGTATCTGCTCAATGTGGTAAAAGCAAACCTGGAAAAGCACTTAGTCAGTGCCACTATGTGAACTTATCCATTTTTTTGTGTGAAATGTAATTTTTTTTCACGAAATCCAACTAAAGCTAACATTTGATGCAGAGGTGCGGATATGATTCAGGGGGAAAAAATGCAATTGTTCCTTTTTATATATTGCAAATCATTACAACAACAATATCAACACAACCTGGAGGCTCAGTCTGAACAATAAGTGAACTCTTCAAACCTTGCAGGCGTGATATTTAGGACAGTGCTGTTGTGTTGGATTGCATCAGGTTCAGGGGTGTAACGGAGTATAAACATGTCCCGCCTGCACAATCTGACATGTGTGTGTGTGTGTATATATACGGATCCCTCGAGGCATCTATGCCAAGTTTATGTGCCAAACTTCTATTTTAAGGTCCTGAATTGAATTATTTTCTCCTCCAGAGGGAAGATCGTATTGTCATAAACAGATAGAGCAGAGCGGCCATTAACCAAGCACTCACTTTGGGCCAGGTGGAAATAAAAAACAAATAAATCCCCCTCTCGACACTGACATGTGACTCGTCTGTCTCTGCTGTAGGACTGACTTAAACATCAGACACTATTTAAAACATGTGGCCTCAAAATACTAATTAGCTGAATATCACTCCTCATTTGTTACTAAAGTTTCCCACCCAATGTTGTTTCATCTCATCAACTTCTGAACAGTAACAAGTAAGAAACCAAAACTAATTAAAACAGCTGCTCGGAGGCTTTTTTTGTTGTACTTATTGGAGCGTGTGAGACAAACTGGCGGTTTTAAGATATATGATTTTAGCTTTACTTGATGTATTAAAATAGAGAACTTAATGTACTATGCATATAAATAAATGTAAATGTTTCCATTTGATGTATTTTGTAATAAAGTTAGACATTTTAACGGGAGGAGATAATGGTATTACGAAACCTTTTTGGAAGATTAATTTGACATTTGATGCTGCAGCAGTGGTAGCTATGGATTTTTTCTCAACCCACATGGATTTATGACACAAACGACACAACTCACACTCCTTATATAAAACATTACATTACATTACAAACAAAGAACGCCTCTCTCCCAAGCTCAGCAAATACAATCTGCGAGGCTCCACACTGGTAATTTAAGTCTGAATTCTTTCCGTCTTACATAAAGAACTATTTGACAAATATAAATAATAGAGATTTCACAATAAAAGTCCAGCAATGTCCGATGTACAAAATGTCCCACCAATTAAAAAATCTGCCTTGTGATTGTTGTTTAAAAAAGCTCCAATCATCTCGTGTTTATGTCTGACATTTGGAGATTCCCGTCCCACATTACAGCTAAATAAACAGGACAGGACTGACACAAGATTACGACCATCGTGGACAAACTGCCAACAATAATAACAAGATTAGTGATAATCCTCATTTTGAAATAATTAACTCTGTGGAACTTCTTTTTACTTTTTTTTTTTACCGCTGCAGCAATGATTAGGCGTTTGCATTGAAGGTGCAGAATGAGTTTTCTAACAGAATAACAACTGAGCAGCAGCTACACACACACACACACACACACACGCACACACACACACACACACAGAAGAGGCGATGCAACTGTGTGTGTGTGTGTGTGTGTGTGTGTGTGTGTGTGTGTGTGTCTTTGCCTTGCATTGTGTCTTTGTTGATACAGTGTGTTGAAGCTGCTCTGCATGCATTCGACCTCCATTCCCCCCATATACACACACACACACACGCAGGTATACACACCACTGGAGCAATGATTAGGCGTTTGCATTGAAGGTGCAGAATGAGTTTTCTAACAGAATAACAACTGAGCAGCAGTTACTTACACACACATACACACACAGAAGAGGCGATGCAGCGTGTGTGTGTGTGTCTTTGACTTACATTGACTTAACATTGTGTCTTTGTTGATACAGTGTGTTGAAGCTGCTCTGCATGCGTTCGACCTCCATTCCCCACACACACTCACACACACACACACACACACACACATACGCAGGTATATACACACCGCTGGGTTTTGTTTATTGTTGTATCTGAGCTTTACAACCTTGTTAACAGCAGGTTGGAAAATAGCAGCTAAATATCTGCGGCGGAGAGATAAACTGTCTTCTCTCGGTCCTGACTGCACGACTCCAAACTTCACACACATCTTTTTATGGACATGACGCACACACACAATTCATCAAATAAAACTAATCTTTATTATGCATGTGTGTGTTTCCTTTCATTATCACAGACTGATTCGGTGTGCCATCCTCTGCATTTGACCGTAATACTTACATTAAAGACTTCTGTAGGTTTGAGGCGGATTGATTTAGCAGTTGGAGAAGCGCCGACCTTGTGGGTTTACAAGTGTAAACAATAAAGCTGGGTTTTTGTGTGTGTGTGTGTTTACAGTCGTAACTCTGTCCTTTTATATTCTATTTGTTTCTGTTGGGTTAGCATTACAGTTGTTGTAAATGGTCTTTTTAAAGCTTGTTTTTGTTTCCATGTCTTTTTCAGATGTCGACACTGGAGCAGGAAGGGGAGGAGGTGGTGGGACAGGCTCGCTGCCCCTTCGAGTCCCGCCAGTCCAACGTTGGGCTTTTTGCAGGTGAGTAAAGTAGAACGAACCAGTAGCTGTAGAGACGATAAACAAAAACGTACATGTTCCTGAAGTTGCAGCATTTTGAATCTATAACCTATTTAACCTTCGTGTTGTCCTCCCGGGTCAAATTGACCCCGTCTGTTTTGACTGTTCCTTCTTTCCTTCCTTCCTCTGTCCTTCTTTCCTTCCTACTTTCCTCTGTCCTTCCTTCCTTTCCTTCCTCCCTTCCCTTCCTCCCTTCCTTCATTCCTCCCTTCCTTCATTCCTCCTTTCCTTATTTTTTCCTCCCTTCCTCCTTTTCTTCCTTCTTCCTCCCTTCCTTCCTTCCTTCCTTCCTTCCTTCATTCCTCCTTTCCTTCTTCTCCCTTCCTTCCTTCTGTCCTTCCATCCATCCTTCCTCCTTCTTTTCTTCTTTCCTTCCTTCCTCCTTTCCTTCTTTCTTCCTCCCTTCCATCCTTCATTCCTTACTTCCTTCCTTCCTTCCGTGACTCGAGGACAACAGGAGGGTTAAGTATGGGTGTCTAACTGAAAAGTACAATTTGATCAGTTCTTCCACCGCAAACATAATGCCTCCTCCAGCTATTTATTTATTTATGTATTTATTTATTTATTTGGGTTTTTTTTTTTTTTTTTTTTTTTTTGTATGACCCTACAAACATGCTGTCTGTTTAGATTGATGAAAACGTATTACCATTTTTAGGTTTATATGCAGTGATGATAAAACATTATGAGAAATTCTCCAATAAAACTTTCTCTTCCCACAGAGTTAATTTATTGTATGATTAAAATATGTAAACATGTAAGATTTTTACTTAAGAAATCCTAGTATTCAGTGAATCTTAATTACAATATAGAATCAGTTAATCTAGCATACTTTACAAAACCAAAAAGTTTGTTTATTGAGTGTGTCATATACTGATAATTATAAGTAAAGGATCATTTTAACATACAACAATAGAATAAAATAATGGTTGATTTGCAATCATTATATACATAATATATAATAAAATATGCTAAAAAATATATTTATTTTTATTATACAATGTGAACTGTGGTATTAAAACATTACTATTATTAAACATTGTGCAGAACTATATGATAACTGTGTTTAGTGTAATTTTCAACCAGTTATCAGTCACTTGGGTGCAAAGTGTCCGCTTAGTCCAACGTTGTGACAGAGAAGGGAGGAGTTGTGAAACTGACGGCCGGCAGCAGAAATGACCATCTGTGTGTTTCAGTGGACCATTTTGGGGTGGCATGCTAGTGTTTTAGTAGCATTTAGAGCATTTTTTAAAGTACTTGTACTGCTCCAGGTAGTAATTGGTTCCCTTTTATTTTATTTTTATTTAATCCTCCTGTTGTCCTCAAGTCAAGGAAGGAAGGGAGGAAGGAGGAAGAAGGAAGGAAGGGAGGAAAGAAAGAAAGGAGGGAGGAAGGAAGGAAGGTAGGAAGGAGGGAGGGAGGGAGAAAGGAAAAGAGGAAGGGAGGAAGGAAGGGAGGAAGGAAGGAGGGAAGGAAACAAGGATGAAAGAGAGAAGGATGGAGGAAGAACAGAAGGAAGGAAGAAGGGAGGATGGAGGAAGGAAGGAAGGGACCGTTATAACATATTGGGTCAATATGACCCGGGAGGACGACAGGAGGGTTAACCAAGTAGAATCCCTTTGAGGTCAGCTTCCTCTTTTTTCAAGGTTGACTCCAGACAGAAAAGCAGCATTATAAGTTCCAGACAGGACAACACATCATTAATTTTCTTACATTGTGAAAATCAATCAAGCACACTGTTGAAACCGTCCTGAGTTATGGATCCATCACAGTGAACACCAAGTCAATGTTACATTATTCTTAAGTAGTAATACTGTTTAGTGAAGGTCTGACATTATTTGTAACTTTGACAAAGAACACTTGCTCAAGTTGTGTAATCAATTACAGTAAAAAACTAAGTTTCATAAAGTTGGAAATGATTGGAAACCAATGGTTGCCAAAATGGTTTCCAAGATAGTTTGTGAATGAGATTAAACATGCAAAACTATTGGCCATGATCCTTTTTAGGAAACCTCTGCCAGCATTGTAGTTCAGTTTGATTTATCTCAGCAGACATAAGGCATAAAAATGAGATTCTTATAGAGACTAAAATCCTCCTTATGTTTACTAACCTGAGTCTTTCTGGATAATAACTAAAATATAATTCAGTATTAAAAGAGTGGATCAACACAGGTGGTAGTCTGAATTTTGCCTCCCGATAGATTCTGACTCAACATTACCTTTCCAACTTCTTTTACTAATGATAGCAAGTGAAGGAAACCGATACTTTGCGAACACATTTGGGTCAAGTTCAGGGAACAGTGAAGGGGGGAGCCAGAAATGCACTCAATCCTGCCAGGTTTCCACTGACATTTATGCAAAGTTCACACGGGCTGTTATTAAAAGTGAAACGTTCTCCTACATCTGTTCTCCTCTGCCTCTTTTTAAAGGGCAATAAAAGTCACCTGTGACCAAAATAGACACTTAAGAGAAGTGGGTTGTTCTTGGGAATTGTGATGTCTGAATATAAATCTCAATTACTCTCCTTTTTTCTTTTTTTTTCTTCTTTTGTCTGTCTCTCAGGTGGAGATTTCTACTCAGCCACCATGACTGACTTCTTGGCAAGCGATGCAGTGATTTATCGCAGCCTAGGAGAGAGTAGCCCCGTTCTTCGTACAGTCAAGTATGACTCCAAGTGGCTGCGAGGTGAGGAGCCAATGTGTTATAACACATTAATGTATGCTTGTGGCATTGTAGTGGGGTCGTTGTTGGGACAGATGTAGAGCAGGGTTATTATATTTAAGGAAAACTAAGACTAAAACTACAAATGAACATACTACAATGAACAATGTAAAACTAACTAAAACTAAACTGAATTGCAGATAAATTCAGCTTCGTAGCCGCTATGCTGCTACCCCTAACCCCTCCAGAGGGGGGCAGCATAGCAGATATCATCTGCCGCATACTGCAAGAAGAAGGTGCTTAGCAGGCGTTTTATGATTTGCTAGAAATGACTAAAGCTGCAGGATGAAAACACCACAGCCCAATATGGGACTGCTTGGAGTACGAGCTACTGATAGATGAGAGTAAATGTATAGTGATGAGGACCTATGGGAACATTTGTGGGATAAAACTAAAAAGGGAAAAATCTCCAAAATTTGAAAAGTTCATCTTCGTGGTTAAAGCATGAAATTAAAAAGGACTTGATGATAAACCATATTTTCAGCTTCTACAAGTCAAGGCTTTCTCTTAATACCTGAAAAACTAAGATTAAATAAAAACTAAACTGAAGCTACTAAATCACTTGTTGAATGAACTAAAACTAAACTGAAATAAAAAAGCAAACTGAAAAACTAAAGAAAAATAAAAACTAAAGAAAATTTCAAAACTATAATAACCTTGATGTGGAGGCTGTGGTTCCTCCTCTTCCTCCTCCTCTTGGGACATCTCAGTGACTTGGATCGGGTTCTAGTCTGATTCTATATGTGCAAAAAAACACAAATATGCTGATTTTTTTTTTTTTGGGCTAACAAATATCTTCCCAGCATTCTTTTTATCTTCCTCTTATCACTTGTTTTTTATGAGCTAAGAGCAATGTAGACATTATTCAAGTAGGAAAAGGGTGGAGGTTCTCTAGCACAACTCCACCTACTTCCAAGGTGAATGGAGAAAGAAGTCAAAGCTGCAGCAACTCTTGTAGTATAGAACATCTTTATTAATAGGCCAATCTGTTTTAGCTCTTGGCCTTCCTCAGAGTCATCTTCAACACACATTACAAGCAGTATTTAAATAGGTTATTGAAAAAGCAGAAAAAAATATACCAATTATGTGCAACCAGATAAATATCAGTCAGTGGTTAATCTACCAAGGTGAGTTTGTGATTTCAGGCCAATTATCATCCCAGACAGGCAGGGAGGCAAGAAGAGCATCCAATAAGAACATGAGGGGAAAATATTGTTCTCATGTTTAGCTGGCTCTAGCTCTAGCTGTAGCAGGGAGCACATTAAACCAAATTTCACATTTATTTCACAACTTTCACAAAGTCCAAAATATATAACTTGGCTAATATCTCTTCACTGAGCTTTCTCTAAGCTTGGTGTCTATACTTGGCCACAGATAATTTGTTAGAGAAAGACTCCTCACTCTCTAACACCACTCCATAGTCGCAAGCGGGGAAACAATCTGATCACGTCATTTTCAGTAGCTGCAATCTCTCTCTCACACACACACACACACACACACACACACACACACACACACACACACACACACACACACACACACACACAGAGAGAGAGAGAGAGCAGCAATACTGTGAACCGTAACATATCAGTAATTTAAGCATATCCACTTTAATGGTTCAGAATCAGGACATGCAGTATTTGGAGGAAGTAGGTCACGACAAATAAGGTGTGTGAGACTAAGTAGGCTACAAGCTGCAGTGCTTCAGCCTTTTCAAACCAACAAAAAGTTGATTACAGAGCTAAATAAGTCTTTTTTGAGTTTTAGTTATTTATAAGTTTTAGTGGCATAAAAAGGTTACAATCTAAACCATGAATGCATTCAATGATATGAAACCTCAACCCCATGACTTCTGCCGTCAGCTGATAGTGGTTTTATCAGCACTAATGCAGCACTAGCTCTATTTAAAAAAAAACATAACTGAGTATTATCTCTGTGACTGTAAGAATGTTTCTACTTATTTTTCCATCCTACAGTAATATTCAAATGTGCAAATTTAGAACACACTCATCCTGCATTTCCCTTGGACCCATTTTCCAAATTGAGCATCTGTGTTTACCCACTCTACTCCCTGCCTCTTCACAATGCACCGTCATGTTGGAAATAAGGCATCAGAGCGCCAGCATGTTTGTCACACGGCTCTTCTTCTTCTTGTCTCCCACAGAGCCCCATTTCCTCCACGCTATTGAGTACGGGAACTACGTGTACTTCTTCTTCAGCGAAATCGCAGTGGAGTACACCACTCTTGGCAAGGTGAGAGGCTCGTAGTGTTTCTTTAACGGGCCAGACGCTCGGGTTTGGTGAGTGTCTGGTTGCTGAGTGGAATCAAGTTGAACAACATTATTTGTCATTAAGGTTGCACCGAATGCTTCGAAGCTTCCTTTGTTGCCTTTGTGTTCAAACTGCAAAATCTGGATTTGTATTTATTTGGCAGTGGTCCTCCGATAGAAAGGAGGGGGTGAGGAAAGAGAAAGGGAGAGTGAGTCACGGTGCAAGTACCTCTTCCTCTTCTCTGCCCAGCTGGCCGCCTCAGTGATGCTCGTTGTCTGTAGTTTTTGTCAATCTGCGTCCAGCTCGGGCTGAAGCTGCTGCTGTTCCTGGCAAGTTGGACGTAGACTGATAAAACACAGGAAGCACAACTGACATGAGGCTGCCAGCTGGGGAGAGAGGAGGAAGAGGAGGAGGAGGAGAAACCTGCACCATGACTCACTGTTCCCCACTGCCTCCTTTACTTCTTCCTCTCTCGTTGTTCTCCTCACCTCCTCGCTCCTATCCAACCATCACCACCATTTCCTTGAGTCCCCCATTAAACCAGACCAAAACAGCATGATTTATGAGTCACATTTCTGCTTCTCGTGCCCTCCAGGTGGTTTTCTCCAGAGTCGCACGCGTTTGTAAGAACGACAACGGCGGTTCCCCGAGGGTGCTGGAACGTTACTGGACGTCATTCCTCAAAGCTCGGCTGAACTGCTCCGTCCCCGGCGATTCCTTCTTCTACTTTGACGTGCTGCAGTCGCTGACCAACGTGCTGCAGATCAACCACAGGCCGGCCGTGCTCGGAGTCTTCACCACACAGGCCAACAGGTCAGTGAGGCCAGACTGGTGTCAGGTTTGTTTTGTTTTTGAGGTGGAGTGAGGAAATGTAGTAATACTCGTTGGTTTGGTATGTACCTCAGTTTTTGGGGTCATGATTCAGGACGATTTTAATACAGCAAAGAAAAGAAAGGTAGAAAATAAGATGTTGAATCATATTTTAACAATAATGTTGCACTTAATCAGTGCAACTTAATCACTGATTACTTAATCATTCTGATGGCAGCAACATTACAGGGTAACCGGGGGCAACCAGGGTGACCAGGCTACCATGCCTAAGCCAGCTAGCATATATATCCACAGGCAGTTAATGTAGATGTTAAAATGAGGGTCGGTATGTAACTACGGTTCTAGGTATTCTGGTAATGTCGTCTTTGTGGCTCCTTCAACAGCATCACCGGCTCAGCAGTCTGTGCTTTCTACATGGACGACATAGAGAAGGCCTTCAGTGGCAAATTCAAAGAGCAGAGGAACAGTGAGTCAGCGTGGACACCCGTTCCAGAGGAGCAGGTCCCAAAACCGAGGTATGAGACGCATCTTTAAATAGCAAACTGTCACTTTCTATGAACGTTTTTTTTTCTGCTTTTGACAATGAGGTTTTTTTTTGTTCCAGCTGCTGGTGTTATTGTTATGCACAGACATCTCCTAACACAAGAAAAAAAAACCAGCAGCCAAACAAGACACCTGTTTTTCCTTCTTGATCATCCCCAAAAACAAACAGCTGCCATTGTTTTTTTACATCTCTACCCATGGAACTCAATTCAGTCCTTTTTTTTCTCTTAACTGCTGCTGCTGCTGTAACAAGAGCATTTCCCCAGTGTGGGATTAATAAAGTCTTTGTTATCTCATCTTACAGGCCGGGCTGCTGCGCTGGCGAAGGCTCAGCATCCGCCTACAAGTCGTCCACCACCTTCCCTGACGACACGCTGACTTTCATCAAGTCGTACCCGCTCATGGACGAGTCGGTCCCCTCGGTCAACGACAGACCTTACTTCACCCGCACCACCAGCAGGTACGGGGTTTATTTATTTAATGAAAGGATAGATGATGAAATTATTGGGATGCATTTAGCTTTTACAGTACTGCAGAAATCCTTACTGATGGATCTTTTGAAGTTTTGAGAAGGAACCAAAAAATCAGCTCATTGTGTGTTTTGGTCCTGAATCTTTCATCAGTTAAACCTTATTTATAGGAACATAGACACTCCAATTTAAGCTTAAGTTTGACTGGAGTAACTTAGTTCTGTCAAAAATGTCCCTCCGTCTATGGCAGAATTTTTTTTTATGTATAGTTGATGAACTATCAATGCTGAGCTTGCACGTCCAACATAGATGCTGCAGCAACTTGTGTACCACTTCATTCACAAAATGTGGAAGTACTACTAATATAGTATCAGTATTAGGACAAGAGGTGGATGGAACATTTCTCACTTTTGTTAAACCTCACAGGCAGCTATGAGACAGAAAGAATTTACCAGGGCCATTTTTTAGGTTTTTTTTTTTTTTGGTTGGTATTATTTTCTTTTTTGTATTGCAACATAATCTACCGGCAGTGTTCCCACACTCTGAGCTGTGATTGGTATTGAAGAGTGAGCTCAGGTGGAACACACAACCTTGTCCCTCATTAAAACCCATCGGATTTATTCAATGGTCGATTCACAAGCCACATCAAAGGCAAGCCGCCGCACGGGGACGGCATCTTCCTCAAGCACTGCCTCGACCTACAGATGCTCCTCCACAGTCACTGGTGTGTGTGTGTGAATGTGTGTGTATGTGTTGTGACATTTGAGAATCTACTGATATCAAATGATGATGGGGTGAATATTGAATCTGTGATAAGTGTCACAAGTGTTTCAGACAGCAGAGCATAAACCTCAGACACGGATATACACATAGAAGATAAACATCAGCCTGAGACACACATACATACACACACACACACACACACACACACACACACACACACATACACACACACACACACATGTTTGGGGACATTTACATAGACTTACATTCATTTTACCACTATATCGTAAAAATCAGCTTTTTCCATATATCACTGCTTTTGTCCTCAATTGGACAAGCCGCCCCCAATTAACTGGTCTGAAATCTGAAATGTGTCCCCAGAAGTAGCCTACAACAGCCCACACACACACACACACACACACACACACACACACACACACACACACACACACACTCAGCATACTGGAGCCTCCTCCATGCCTCCTGAAGCAGAGCCAGGCTGACAGCCAGCCAGACACTGCAGTGGCTCCACACTGGGGAAACAAGCGCCGCTACACATCTGGCGCCAAAAACATCACATCTGTCTCGTCTTTCCCCAGAGAGGGGCTAGATAAATGAAATCGAACCAGAAGTGCATCACGCAATACTGCTCGAGCCTGTGTAGGGACGTGCCAGTCGAGTCCATGTGGGTAAACACACCAGCTTCTGTGGGACAATCTGGAGGGGACCGAGGGAGAAGCGAGGGCACAGGAGGCTCTGCTGGTGTCCTTTGTAGGAGAAACTAAGAAGGAATGCGATGCCAAAAAACCATACTGGGCTTATTTAAGTGAGTCTGTTTGTTTAAATCTCAGGGTCAAAGTTGCAGGCAGGGAAAATGAATAAGTAAAGCTTATCCTTCTGTCAACAACCACTGGACTCAAGGTGCCCTTCAGCACAGCTCTTAATCCGCAGCTGCTCCAGTGGAGCTCGCATTAGACAACTGTGGTGATACTGGGCAGCTCCCAGGTGTGACTGTGTAGAGCTGGATGAATATTAAGCCAGCATGATGCTCAAAATAAAGCAGCAGTTCACTGGATGTCCACATAATTACAAAGAGGAAATAGAAAACATGATTTAAAAAGAGACGGCCGTCGCTAAACAACCATGGGGGAGAATTTAATGTCATTTGAAAGGTGAATTTTGAAACTGCAGTGTTTTTGAAAGCTTGAAATCTAATGAAAAAGATGTTTGCAAATTGAAATTAAAGCTTGCATAATGTTGTGATAGGCTGGAAAAAATGCCTGCAAACATATTTTGAGTTTTCCTTCTTCACAGTTTCAGCTCTCTCAGTTTTCAGAGTTTCAAATGTGGGGCGGCGGGGAGGGACAAAAGTTTTAAAATGTTGAGACTTGAGTTATCGAAAAATCTTTATTTTGCACATTTGCAGACTTGTTATTTCAGAGCTTGAGTTTTCAACACCTACCGTTCATTGATCTGCCCACACAGGTGCGAGCTTGTGAGTCAGGTGATTTCTGGAAGCTCTGGTCTGAAACCCCTGAAACAGACTGTCTGAGGAAAAAAAGGAAAAAATGAAGGAAGGATCCTGGATGTAGGGCATTTGCCTATTGTTGTTAACCTATTGTTTGCTTCCTGCTGAAGTAAAGTCCAATCAAGTATCATATGTACAGCATTAGACTAACATGCACAAGATACAAAACAGGAAGTACGAATGTCTTTGCTGTCTGGTTGTCTCTTAGCAGCACCTCTGGCAGCCATGGACATTAACCTTCCTGTCGTCCTCCCAGGTCAAATTGACCCCGTCTGTTTTGACTGTTCCTTCTTTCCTCCCTTCCTTCCTTCTTTCCTCCCTCCCTCCTACCTTCCTTCCTTATTTCCTACCTTCCTCCCTTCCTTATTTCCTCCCTTCCTTCCTTCCTTCCTTTCTTCCTTCTTTCCTTCCTTTCTCCCTCCCTCCCTCCCTCCTCCATTTCTTCCTATACCTTCCCTCTTTCCTCTGTCCTTCTTTCCTTCCTTTCTCCCTCCCTCCCTCCCTCCCTCCCTCCTTCTTTCCTTCCCCCATTCTCCTCCCTTCTTCCTCCCTTCCTTCCTTGACTCGAGGACAACAGGAGGGTTAAATAAAATCTACAGTAGACAAGATAAAGCTAGCTAGTTAGTCCACTAAGTTAACAGCTTAGCATAGTTAACTATAACTGTCACAGCAGCAGCGTTTTCTCTCCTGTTAGCTGCTGAACAAACACCTGCATGTATTTATACTGTGTCCTGCTCAGAGGCATTACTCCTGGCACTATGCCGTTATATTATTTAGTAATTATTTGCCTCTGAATCTATTGATATTCTGATTGTGAATTCATTATTGAATAACTCAGAATATGGTTAGGTTGCTTTTTGAACACTGGAAATTATTCATTAGTGTAAATGTTTCAGGGAAAATGTAAATTATGTAATTTATATCAAACCTGACGCTCAGGAACAAATGATATATTATGTGAAATATAAATGTGTTTCTCGCTGACAGACAGAATAAAAGTTAACAGGGGAAATAACAGATAGTGAATAGAGATTATTTTTCTTTTTTTTCCAATAAATAAAGGAAGTTGTTTATGGTTGTTTTGGTGATCAGATGCAATTAGCAGATTTTTAACTAGATGGAGAATTAGAAAAAAAAAATAAAACATGGGAAGTGATGCTTGAGTTTAATATGTAATCAGTTTACATGTAATGCTGTGTTGTATTGAATCAGCTGCAGCATCTAATCAATATCTGATATCCAGTGAGGAGGCATGCCGACTGCTCTCATGTATCCTCGCTCATAGCTTCTCAGAGATTCCTCCTTGTTCCTCGATATTCGCTGTTCAGAGCAGAAATAAGAGCTTTGGACAAAAAAAAATAATAATTCAATTCTCAACATTTCCAAACTTTTTCCCAACCTGGAATACAAACTAAATGTAACAAATTTGAAACTGTAAAAAAAGAGCTGCAACGATTTAGGAACGAATTAGGAAAACTCAAATACAAAATAATGTTGAGTTAGAGATTGGAAATGTTCTTTCAGCCTATCAAAACATTATGCAAGCCATCAAAAGAAGCTATTTTATCAGATTTCAAGCTTTCAAAGCTTTTTTTCACTTTAAAAATATGACACGATATTCATCCCGTAAACAACATGAAGGATGGATCAATTGAATGGCTGTGGGTGGATGGATGAATTTTAAAGGATGAAGGGATTAAAGGATGTAGGCGATGGAGGGAAGGGACTGGTGGGTTGCTAGATGAAGTGATTGATTGCACACTGATGCTTTATACAATGAGCTCAACGTTCGCCCACTGTTTGTTTTGTTTACCGTGGGAAATTGACTTTGACAAAACAAAACAATGTTAACATGCTAACTAGCGCATTTGGCACCATCAGCCCCCGTCTTAAGTTACGGCAGTTTTTTGAAGAGAACTGTCGGCTTTGTTTTAGCAGATCTTTATTGGAAATGAGATTTTTTAAGTCAGAGTGTTTCTCTACTTTCTTTTCCACAAACTCAATCCAAAAAATCCAAAAAATCAATTTATTTGGCATTGTTGTATTTCTAATTTCATTTCCTTCCTTACCTTTCTCTTTTTCTTTAAATATATTGCAGGTTTAAGTTGACCCAGATAGCAGTGGACACCTCAGCAGGGCCGTACAAGAACTACACCATGGTTTTCCTGGGTTCAGATAACGGTCATGTGTTGAAGATCCTTGCTAGCACCGAGGGAACCAACGCTTCCTTCAGCACCCAACTTCTGGAGGACATCGACGTCTACAACCCCAACAAGTCAGACAATCTCTCTTCTTTTTTTATATTTGCTGTGTTTGCATCTGTTTTAAACTCTCCCATCTTTTTCCTTTTAATTGTATTTCTTTAGCCTTTTTTTTGTTGTTGTTCATTCTCATTTTCTTTCTTTCCGTCTGTTTACTTTTTGTCTTTGTATCTTTCGCTCACTTTTTCTCTGATCTTTGCAATTTTTTATTTTTTTTTTATCGCCTTCCTTGCTTTTTCTCCTCATCTCTGTGTTCTGCCTTGATCTGTCCTGCCCACCCATTCTTTGGTCTATTGTAACACTTTGCATCACCCTGTACAGCTCAAGGGTATGGGTTTTGTTTTTTTTTTCTTCCCAGTGTCTTCTTTTGTTTTCTGACTGCACAGCTTGAAATGTGTATCTGCATGGAGTTGGATTCACAGCTGGCTCTCTCTATATTTTTTAGACTGTGCCAGCCATCTGTAAGGCTTTATTTAAAAAATGAAACAAAATGTGTGATTGTGACAGTCGGTGTTGTTCTGTGTTCCTAGATGCAACGTGCGGGGCGAGGACAGGAGGGTGCTGGGTCTCGAGCTGGATCGGGATCATCATGCGTTGTTCGTTGCCTTCTCCAGCTGTGTGATCCGTGTGCCGCTCAGCCGCTGCTCGGACTACACCACCTGCAAAAAGTGAGTGTATTAAAACAAGGAGTTGATTAGCAATTTAACACCTACTGTACACATCGGGGCGGCTGTGCTCAGGAGGTGGAGCGGTCGTCCTCCAATTGGAAGATTGGCGGTTCGATTCCCGGCTCCTCCAGTCCACATGTCGATGTGTCCTTCGGCAGGACACTTTACCCCAACGGTGTATGAATGAGAATGAATGATTAACTTCCTCCTGATGTGCAGGTTGGCACCCTGCGTGGTAGCCCCTGCCATCAATGTATGAATGTGTGTGAATGGGTGAATGAGATGTGATGTAAAGCACTTTGAGTGGTCGTAAAGACAAGAAAGGCGCTATATAAGTACAGTCCATTTACCATCGGTGACCATTAGTGCTGGTCGACAACAGCATATTGTTTACAGTTGGGTTACTCCAAATTCCCAAGTTACTCTCCCAAGTAAAGAAGTTTTAAGTGTTCATTCATTTGTCCAGAGTCGGTGTGTAGGTGCGGTTGTTTTTCATTTCTCCATTTTTAACAGTTTATCTACTTGCCAACGTTCAACTATGGTCATGAGCTTTGGGTAGGGCTTTAAAAACTTAGGATACCAGTACAAATCCAAGTACCCTTAATGTGATGCTGATACCAACTGAGTACTTCATTCAATACCTATTACACATTTAGTGCTCTGTCTTTTATCCAGTGTAACAGGCATGTAGTGTCGCCACTACAGGTGACATATTGGCTGCTGAACTGCTAAGCACGCTAACTCAAATTCACCATGACTTCACCACCACAGACGGGTCGTAGCTGCTGTGGCAGTGGACCTATTACATGTCAATCAACACTTGGCTGTGAATGGCTGTGAGAGAGTCCATACAAATTTTCTAGCATTATTTAGCATTTTTTAGCATATTAACTAGCATATTTTCTTGGTGCAAAAAGGGTCGATTGCAGGTATAATTAGACGGGAGATGTTACGATACTACATTTATGACAGTCGATACCTTTTAAGGGATCCAATACCGATACCCAGTCCTAGCTTTTGGTTGTTGGATATGGCCGAAATGAGTTTGTTTCAAGGGAGGCTGGGCTCACCTTTAGAGATATGATGAGGATTTGTACATCCAAAAGGAAGTCCAAGTGGAACGGTCCGCCGCTATGTCTCATTTAGATAAGTCAGCTGAGATGGTTCAGTGTCTGATCATGATGTCTCCTGGATGTCGGAGACCTCAGGCAAACCCACAGTACGCTGGAGGAATACTTACTTTGCTTGCTGCCACCGCACCCTGAACTCAGATAAGCCTCCAAAAAAAGAAGGAGAGATAAAATGGATTTATTTAAAACTTTAGGACTTTGGGACTGCTGGTAGCATGGCAATTTAAAGATGTCAATATGGGCTCTGTGAACTCGAGATCTTCTCTATTTTCTGACAATACAATGAAATTATTGTTAGAAAAATCAATATATATATATATTAGTTAAAATAATAGGTTACTGTCCTAAGCATGGCAAACACTAGTCTTCTATTTCAAGATCGGAAATTTAATTCAAATCCAATCAAAACCTAGAAAAATGGAGCAAATGGAGTTTTATTCAGTATAATAAAGAGTCTAAAGACATTGTCACAATTGAAAGAAATCAAAACTTCAAGTAGATTTTCTTGCAGCCTTTAGAAGGAAATAGGTAAAAAATTATACAGTTGAAAATAAATGAATCTTTAAAAAACATTTTAAATATGCAGACAAATTGTCAAAAGTCACAAAAACACAATTCAAATATTGAAAGAGAAACCTTGAAGAGTGAGACAGCCCAGAAACACGACATAGTTTAAGAGTTTCACTATCAGGTTTACTCCGTTTTCGGTAGAATCATTTTCCACTGCAGCCACCAATTTAAGAAATGTGTCCTCTCACGACACTGTTAGAGGCTTTTGGACAAAGGCACATGCCAAATAGCAGATGTTATGCTGTTATCTGCCTGGTTCACAGAGTTGGTTGGGGCCCACTCCCCCCCCCAAAAAAAACCACTCTGAGGTTATTTGTGGTGTTGGCAGGTCAGTGAGAGTAAGACGAAGCGTTGCAGTGGGGATGTATGGTGTGCCTGCCGCATAAGAAACGCTGTGGTTACAAGCAAGGTTGAACATTTTTATTGGCGGATTCTGATCTGATTCCTGCCTGACATTCATGTTTAAATGTAAGTGATCCCATGTTTTTAATACAACTTTAATAAGAGGTATTTAAGTGTGCAATTTTGAGAATTATAGTTTTATATCCCAGGGGTTTATAGTTGGCATGATAGATGATGCTAACTGCTACCTGGCTAAGGCTGAAATTGGAATAAGAAGGTTTTTTAAGTAATGGAGTACTCACAATTATTGTTCCTTGTTCTCAAATGTGAAAGTTAGCTACTTTTTTTGTTTATATCATTCAGTATTTTTGCAATAAACCAGGTCACATTTCTCCCTAACTCCAAGCCCAACAAATTTTGGAAGCACAATATATTTATCTTAAAGGTTCCCTGTAGAGTTTTAAACCTCTAGTGCAGCTATGGAGCAAGATTTTTAAGATTGGGTTCCCATTTCTGTGTGCATTGTACAAGATGAAGCACATGCACACATATGCACACATCGACACAATACAGTCATTTCAATAGTATCACACTATCCCACTCATCTAAAGGTGACTGTAATACACAGAGAAACACATCTGTGCACCAGCAAAGGCAGAGCAGAAGAAAGCTTAGTCATCATGAATATAAATAAAATACTTTCAAAAAATCTGTTTGGCAAATGTTTTATGAGGACGGAAATGGATTCAACACATTTGTGTACAGTTGTGTTGGAGGTTTGATGGCTGGTTTGATTGTTGGAGGACAGGATCTGTAGAGAGAATGCACAATTCTTCTTTTCGCTCTTTCTTAAAGATTGAGAGAGACTCTGAGGATTGATTGGGTCTTGGTTCCTTCACTGGGGAACTACAGAAGAGAAGAGTCTGGTTTGCAATTTAAGGCCTTGTTGTGTTGGTGGTGCCAGGTGCTAGGGCTAGGCGATTATGGCAAAAATCAAAATCATGATTAATTGAACTTTTAACCTTGATTACGATTAATGAATGATTATCTCCACCCTTGATGAACAATTATGTATTTTCACAATTTCTTTAGTTTAGTATTTTCCACTGCTGCCCTCACACATGAGGATCTTTAGGGAGTGAAAATAAAGATGTTTTAAGGTGTGACGCTGTGGTTAATGTCTAGTTTACTTGATTACAACTATGTGAAGATCATGGTTTGGGTTAACCCTCCTGTTGTCATCGAGTCAAGGAAGGAAGGTAGGAAGAAGGGATGGAGGGAGGATGGAAGGAGGGAAGGAAAGGAGGGGGGAAGGAGGGAAGAAAGTAAGGAAAGAAGGAAAGAAAGGAGGGCCGAGAGAGGGAGAAAGGAAAAGAGGAAGGAAGGGAGGAAGTTTGGGGGGAGGAAAGAAAGAGAGAAGGAAGGAAGGAAGGAAGGAGGACAGATGAAAGGAAGGAAGGGAGGAAAGAAGGAACAGTTAAAACAGACGGGTTCAATTTGACCCGGGAGGACGACACAAAGGTTAAAATGATCACTGGAGACAAGTTTTCAAATTCCTTAAAGATATGCAACCTTTGCTGTCATGGCAACAGTGAACACCACGATTAATTGACATGAGCAAGATTAGGTCGATTAGAGTTTCTAAATGTCGGTTTCGATTATTATTCCCCAGCCCTACCAGGTGCCTTTTTCATTGGTAGAGTGTAGTGAGCGCAAGGGAGTGTTGATCTGAATGGGGGAGTCCAGGTAGGCAGGAGCCATTTTTGTTGCGGGGAGTGACTTATCTGTTTTGGGGTAGTTGAAGATCAGATGTGCCACTTTGTTCTGGATCATCTGCAGAAGCCAGTAACGAGTTCCAATACTTAATACGTGTTAATAAAAGAGCTTGTACCAGAAGTTGTGCTGCAAGCTCAGACAGTCAGGGTCTAATCTTCCTGATGTTGTACAAGGAAAACCGACACGACCGAGCAATCATCACCATGAACCTTAAAGGTTAGCTGGTCATCAATCAAGACACCCAGAAATTTCTGGTATAGACCTGGTGGGCATGAGTTGGGACAGATTTGAGCTGGATATTGATCTGTTGTTTTTTTTTGTATGGAGTGACTGACTGGTGGCTGGGATGACGAGGAGCTCAGTCTTAGGAAGGTTAAGCTGAAGGTTGCGTTCCTTTATTACCAACAGGAGAGCAGTCTTCGTAGAGTGACCCCGCTTAAAGCCACACTGATTTGGACCCAACAGTTTGTTCTCAGAAAGGGATTCACGCACTTGGTTTTGTAGATTGTGGGCTCAAGTGTTTTTGATAGGAAGGGTAGGAGTAAAAACCAGCCAGCTTGCTTAAATATAGTAGAGGAACCCATTCTCCCATTGTGAGAAAGGAATTGATGATGTGTTGGAGTGCGAGGTTAAATGCAGACAACATGGTTTATGGGAGGTTCGATGGTATTCGGTCCAACAGATAAATGGGAAAATAATCAGAGGTGGTAACGCACTTATTTAGGGGTCTGGAGGCTACTTTATGTTGCGGTTAAGTTTCAGCTGGACCTTGGATGAAATTACGTTGAAAACAAGGATACATCTAACCACCTTTCCCAGTATTTACTCCAAGAAACTGCTGGAGAGGAGAAGCTGAGAAAGTCATGGTTCTTTAATATTTTACTGAGTAGGGAGAGTAGTGCTCATTTACATGAAATTGTCGCTGCAAAAGCCAAATGTAAGCTGGTAACTTATTGTCCATGTGAAAATATTTACTGTTAATTTAACACCCTTTGGTTTTCTACTGTTGGTTGGACACAGTAAAGTAAAATTCTTAACCAATGACTTTAGAAAACAACCCTTTAAAGTAATTAAAAGATTATGAAAATAATCATTAGTTAAAGGCCTACAAACAATTACGTGTAATCATCAACTTGACACCACTGTTGTGTGTAAATTATGTAAATGGTGCAAAATAAACCTTCTAAAGAACTGCTGTCAAGAGGTTGAAATTGCTTTTAAAGCAAGTTTATGAGCAGAGAGCAGCAGAGCCTTCAACCATCTCTCTTTGTCTACAGCCTTTTGTTTGCAGGCGATGTTTTACCTCCAGCTAACGTACTTACTCCCCAGCTTCTGATTCTATTTTTGGGTCTGTGAGGAACGCTTGGCCCCATGCATCTCCCCCCTTTTCTAAATGTCCTCCAACCCCGCAACCAGAGGAAGGATTTCTCTTCAGCGCCACCAGGGAATATATATACACCCATAGCATGCTAACCCCTCATTGCAGAGGCCTGGAGAAGCTCTCAACATTGTTTAGTCATAAATTGGATCCAGCTGATTGGCCAACAGCCAGCAGTAGTGGCCGCCATCGCTCTTCTTTTTTTTCTGAAGCTGGAGGAGAGAGAGGAGAAAAAGGAGGAATAGGAGAAAATGGTTAGGGTCTGTCTTACCTAAGCTTACAGGCTTCTACATCCCCAGAACCTTTTCTAGAGACTAGGACTACAGCACACCTCATCCTGGGATTAGGGGCCCCGTAAGCCTCATCAGCACTGGCCAGGAGGTCAGGTTTCAGCCGCCATATCCTCCTTTGCCACACCAATGAATCCGTCTCCCTCCAAATGAGATTTACTCTGTTGTCTGTCTCCATTTTCTCAGTTTTTGCATGTCTCTCACTCTTGGCTTGTTTATCTCCTGCTGCTCCCTACCTGTATCCTGCATCGTCAGGTTTCTTCTTTTTTTTTTTTTTACTGGAGGCCCTTCTGCCAATATTAGGTTTCAGAAAATGTTATTTTTTGAATGGCCATGAGGAAATGTAAGAAGTGAGAGTTTTAATAAAAAAAATACAATAAAAGGGCAGAAGAGGCCCCCAAACACTGACACTCTGTAGAGCCAGGGATTTTTAAACCCCTAGTTTCAGGTGAACAACATGTCTAAAGATGAATTTATATTTTATTGACTGTCACCTACTTTATTAAACATTTCTCACTCAGTTTAAGATTACACATCATCAATGGCTTAACGGATCATTTTAGTTTATTATGACACTTGCTTCATCATAATATGGTACTCATCAAGAAAACTGCTGTTAATTTGGAAACTTGGTGAAACACAGAGTCACAAAGATCAAACCTCTGTGTTTGGAGGTAAAACCAGGTTCATTGTTTATATGTTTAAGTCACTGCAAAAGTCGACTGTAAGCTGGTAACTTAAGTGCATGTAAACACAATAACTGTAAATGTATTATTACCCTTCAGTTTAGACCTGTTTGGTTGGAGAGATCAACATTTTAAAGATGTCATTATGGAGAATTTGTGACATTTCAGAGTTCATTCTAAATATCTTGAGGGGGGAAAAAACCTTTAAAAGTAACAAGTCTATTATGAAAATAATGATTAGTTGCAGCCTTAAAAAAACAGTTGTGTAATCATCAATTTAACACCACTGTTGTGTATTAAATCTGTAAATGGTACAAAGTCAACCCTGAAAAGAACTGTTGTCAAGAGGCTGAAATGACTTTTAAAAGCAAGTTTATGAGCAAACAGAAAGCCCCCAGGAAGAGTGCTCAGCTTTGAAAGCAATTTGACATAGTGGGCCAAACTGTGTAATTACATCACATGATGCTATTGGGCTTAGAAAGACTTTTCCCCATAGTTTTTACATGGTGAAAGAGATGTCTGTAAACCAGTGGACACATTTGTTTGAGTGCTTCAACTCCTGCAAAATGACTCATTACTAGAATTCGATCTCTTAAGTCCAAGTTTTATCTCCATTCAAGTTATTTAGATAAACAGGAAGTTTCTACTGAGCATGCTCCATAGACTCATTGGGCAAATAAAGCATGCACAATATGTTTTCATCTGAGTATTCCTTTACAGCAGGAAGTGGCTTTTCTGGCTTCATGCACCACTGCACCCAACTTTCATAGGACTGAGCGGAGTCCCGCCTCCAACACTGTATCCAATTCTCATTATACATCCATCCTTTTGTTTGCAGGCAATGTTTTCCAGCTAACGTACTTACTCCCCAGCTTCTGATTCTATTTTTGGGTCTGTGAGGAACGCTTGGCCCCATGCATCTTCCTACCTTTTCTAAATGTCCTCCAACCCCTTTAACCAGAGGAAGGATTTCTCTTCAGCTCCACCAGGGAATATATATACACCCATAGCATGCTAACCCCTCATTGCAAAGACCTGGAGAACATCGTTTACTCATAAATTGAATCCAGCTGTATTGGCCAACAGCCAGCAGTAGTGGCCGCCATCTTTTTTCTTTTTTTTTTTTTTTGAAGCTGGAGGAGAGAGAGGAGAAAAAGAAGAAACAGGAATTAAAAGGATAGGTTCTGTCTTATGTAAACATACAGGCTTCTACATCCCCAGAACCTTTTCTAGAGACTAGAACTACAGCACACCTCATCCTGGGATTAGGGGCCCCGTAAGCTTCATCAGCACTGGCCAGGAGGTCAGGTTTCAGCCACCATATCCTCTCTCTCTCTCTCTCTCTCTCTCTCTCTCTCTCTCTCTCTCTCTCTCTCTCTCTCTCTCTCTCTCTCTCTCTCTCTCTCTCTCTCTCTCTCTCTCTCTCCCTCTCCCTCTCCCTCTCCCTCTCCCTCTCCCTCTCCCTCTCCCTCTCCCTCTCCCTCTCCCCTGCTCCCTACCTGTATCCTGCATCGTCAGGTTTCTTTTTTTTTTACTGGAGGCCCTTCTGCCAATATTAGGTTTCAGAAAATGTTCTTTTTTTTTAAACAGAGTTTTAATAAAAAAAAAAAATACAATAAAAGGGTAGAAGAGGCCCCCAAACCCTGAAAATCTGTAGAGCCAGGGATTTTCAACTCTTTTTCTTCCTCACATGAACAGTTTCAGATGCATAACATGTCTAGGATACATTAATTTATATTATTTTGACTGTCACCTACTTTATTAAGCCATTCTTTCTCATTTTAAGATTACACACCATCAATCACATCGTCGACACGACAAGAAACACTACCAGTCACGATGATCACTTAAGTTTTAAGCAACACCAGATTCTATTAATCTCTTTATTTGGATGTAATACTGAAGCTAAATCATCTCTCATTGTGCAGGCAATATGTGCACACTGAACTAAACTGTGATGGACAGTTTGAATATTAATATATAGAAATGATGGCCACCAGTATGAAAATAAGATCCAGTTTCTCATAAACACAAAGACACTTTCTCATTTGTGTGTGAATAACTAAAAGATTGATGATAAATCTCTTTACAGCAAATGTAGCATAACAACAAACATCTGCCTCAATCAAAGCTGTGATATTCATTTCTAATTTCTTAAAATAGCAACTTTGTGTTTAGTTGTTTCACCAGCATGAGTTTAAACATCTCCACTCCCTCCAGTCAGTGTTGTGTTTTTCTCCCGATGTTTGCTATAAATGACAACTGGAAATTATGAGCCTGGGCCTCCAGAAGCTGGATAAATCTCAGCTCCCCTCAGAAGCTAATGGATCTTCCTTACACAGTGCGGCCGCAGTCGAACATATACACAGCCATGTGTTCATCATAGCATGACAAAATACGAGCAAGATGGCGGATTAGAAGTCTGCAGGTTTGAAGAATGATGAGGGAAACGCATAAACATGTCGTATATAAACTCCACATATGAGGAAAAACGTCAAACAAAGATGAAATGACTTCACTTTGGATCTCTTACCAAAACCACACCTAGACCTGACTGCCCCCCCAAAGTGCTTTAGTCAAGGAAAAGAGAGGCCGACTGCAGAGAGAGAGATGCATATATACCTTTATGGCTATTGTATGAATAATTTTGGCAGCCACACACAGCAGTGAGAGTCATTTTAGGGTCTTTCAGCCAGTCTACAATGCTTTTAGAGAGGGAAAAAAAACAGTTCATAAGTTTTTATTCAGCACAATAGTCCAGCAGTAAAAACCCAGTGTGGTGTAGCTCACAGTAGTTTTTGATTGATTGTTGTAACACATGACAGAGTTTTTCTGAATTTCACAGACTTTCAAATCGCAAAGTCTGACAACTTTTAGACTGAACTTCACAGACTTGGAAAAAGCCTCGAAAAGCTTTTACCTTAACACAAGTAACTTTCGCCTTTTGACACGACCTGACTTGATCCCTTCACTTTTTTGTCTCCAGTTTCTTGGTAGATCTGGTGCGTCTCTGATGTGCTTGGGTCTTGAGTCGTTGTAATTGCGCCTTTTAACCTTTGTGTCGTCCTCCCGGGTCAAATTGACCCCGTCGGTTTTGACTGTTTCTTCTTTCCTCCCTTCCTTCCGTCTGTCCTTCCTCCCTCCCTCCCTCCTTCTCTTTCTTTCCTCCCTCTCTCTTTCCTCCCTTCCTTCTTTCCTTCCTCATCCCCCTTTTTTCCTTCCCTCCCTCCTTCTTTCCTTGCCTCCTTCCTCCTTCCTTTCCTTCTTCCTCCCTTCTTCCCTTTCCTTTCCTTGCCTCCTTCCTTCCTTCCTTCCTTCCTTTCCTTCCTCCTTCCTTTCCTTCTTCCCTCCTTTCCTTCCTTTTTCCTCCCTTCCTTCCTTGACTCGAGGACAACAGGAGGGTTAAAGAGTGAATCAACCAAGAAACTCATAGATCAAGCCACAAGTTGAATCATCACCTTTTTGACAGTCAGAAAGTATCTGAGCTTCACCACTGAATGACTTTTACATCATTATTATTATTATTACAAATCATGACTATTATTATCATTCTTGTCTTCCCAAGAAAACTGACAGCGCTGTTCATTTGTGAAAAGGTCCAAAACAACTTCCTGCATGCTAGTGTTTACTAGGCAAGGTGTTGTGAATCATGACTCGTCCGTCAGGAGCAAAGGAAGATGTTGTTGTAGACGTTATTAGAGAGCCTCAAACTGAGCATGAGTTTGGGAGATCGTAGTGTAACGGGGCGGGTAGACAAAGTGTCAGACTTTGACACAGAAATCACAGTTTTGGAAGACGCCGACAAATTACGTTCTGCCAGTAGAGGAGCGTATTGTGTCATTTTGGTCGACTTGTGCGCCCCAGGAAGTCAGTCTGGATTGGTTACATATGTCAGTAGCTCACAGTTGAGGACTTGGTGGGTGTTTTTCTTATTTCCATAAAATAACAATTGGCAGAAGAAAACTATGTTAAAATAAAATAGAGAGATCTTGCCTGCTGTAAGTTTATTCATAAATACTTACCTCTGGAGTGTGTGGTTGATACTTTGACACATAGACAAACGTGTGCATTTAAATACAGTTCTCTAACTGCAGACGTAGGACGACGAATAGTTCCTCTTGATTTCTCTGTGTACTGTAAGAATGACACGCTGATCTGCTCTCAGTGGGATTTCTCTCTAATGTTTACAGACTGAGGGTGAAGGTGATGTAACACCTGCTCACCCAGTTTAGACAGTAAATAATTTTACATATTTAAAACAGATCACAGGGGTCCTCATTAAAACTCCATAAAACTTGTTCCTTGACTGCCATAAAGGGGTTTTGTTTGACACCGAGCTGCACCCAGCTGTACTGCCAGCAATCCGCAGACGATTTTGTTTGTTTGCTTTTATTTCCGATGGTGATATCTGAAAAACCGAGCTAAAACTCTTATGTAACTGTAGTACGACCGCAGGTAAATACTTGTAGTCTTTCTTTGTGTCCTGTGTGTTTTATGCTCATTATGTCGGTGCCGGGTGAATAGCGCTGACCTGGAAAACATACGAAAAAACTCATCTTAATTCTCTGTCTGACACCAGTGTTGTTTTGCAGCTGTACAGTCTTAGGATAAAGGCCACAAGGATCACGCAACTCATTTCAGAGTGAAAGGATTTAAAACCACAGACTTTAAATCCAACATGAGGCAGAGACACTGACAGCAGATCAGTGGAGAAGTTTAATCAACAAAACAGACATTTACTGAGTCTCAAAGTACCGACAGTTGTGAATCAGCTGGGAATTTAAACTGTAGGGAAGGAAGGTGACTTGTGATGGTAGATGGTGGTTGATGCTGACTTCCTTAAAAGGAGGAAGTAAATAGTCTCAAGTACAGTTAATAGGAGCAGGTGATCGACTCGTCTGCTCACTGCTAACATGAGACTGGTGCATAAACTCAAAGAAAGGTCATTTACAGTGTATCAGCATGTTGACAGCACTATGATGGCTTTAGTAGTTCTCACTTAAAGGTGCAGTCCATATTTAAAGACTTTGGTCAGGAGTCAAAACCAGGTGGGGAGTTCCAGTCCTCTGAAATGAGGCCAACGTGGAAGTAACTTAGAACTGCATTCTATCAAAAGGCCACCAGGGGGCGACCGTTGTGGTGTCAAAAGGACTTCCGTCTCAATTCATCAACTTCTCACTTGATTTCTAACCTCAGTAAACGTTTTCAAAATGTGTTTATGATCTCAATCGCTAGTTTAAAGCCTTCTTCAATGCAGTATGATGTTCATTTGTGAAATTTTGGCCTCCCTGATTTTATATGTGACGATAAAGCAGGGTATGCATTAGGGCGTGGCTACGTCCTGATTGACAGGTTGATTGCCCAATGTCCTCGAGATCCAGCCCTCGCAACCATAGCAACCTCCCCGCTCCGCCCATGACTCCATCTCATGCCCATATAAGTAGAATCTGTGACGTCACGGATGTTACGTCCATTTCTTTTATACAGTCTATCGGTGAAACAGAAGATTGGAAGCTGCTACAATTCACTGATTGACAGATCTTAGAGAGGATCAGACTAGTCGGAGTTATTCTCTGTTAGTTATCATCATTAAATACCATGAAAAGACCAAAACCAACGTCCATATCTGTGACATTCATCTCATCAAAAAGTACTAACATGCACATATATATATTTATTTATAATAAAATGGCTCAGTAATTTACTGAAACAACTCAGGATTAAGGTTTAATCAAATGCTTCTCAAACAGAGGTAATGGCTGCAATTTGTTGGATCATTTTCCGACACTAGAGACTAGACTAGAGATTAAGACCACAATAAATTGATATTGCATGATAAAGAGAGTTCACATAATTTAATAACTTTAAAAAGCGGATTTAGTTAAGTTTATTCTTCTGTTTTCTCAGGCTGATGAAAGTTTGTTTACTTCAGTATTTACTTTCTAGACACAAAAGACCGACTTTTTTCCCCTGATTATATTCAATTGAGAAAATGCTGATTTTTCATCTACAAGTTAAACTCTTCAATTATATGGGAGTAAATGTTGTTGTTTTAAATTTATATGGTCAAAACAATTATTGGATTGGCACTTTAAAGCCTGTAAAAGAGTTTTTAATCCTTTCAAGACATTCGATTCAAGTTCGAAAACAAAACAAGTCCACAGTCTTATCTCTAATCAAAAACTAATCTAATTGTGATCTTGCCTCTGTCTCCTTATATAATCATCTGCATTCATCTCTGTTATGAAGACTGCAGCAGTGTTGGGATACTTGTTAGTCAGTGTTTGCAAACTGTGTTAGCAAATGTTGGTAATTACATTTTTTTTTTCATCGAGTCTTGCAGAAGCAATAATGTGAATTGTAAAAAAAAATAAGTGTAAAATGTCCAATATGTATTAAGTCATAAAAAGGATGTAGCTACGCAGTATTTAAATACCACACGTCCGTGCTGCTGCAGATACTGTCAACTAATCACTTTATGTGCATAAAAACAAGATTATAGGAGTCGGATGAAGAGTCGCAGTTAAGATATAAAGATTAATTCTGCAAGTTCACAATGATGCCGCTTTTGTTTTGTCAATTAGAAACGCTTGGTAAATAAGTCTAATCACACTTTAATGATATAATGTGATGGGAGTTCTTCTCTTGTTTGTTTGTGTGTTTGACCTCTCTGTCTGAAGCTCATGAAGAAACTCATTTTCACATATGATTCACACTAGAGATTTGTTTCTCACCCTCATGTTAATGCCACAGTATGTGGTAATGTGGAGAAATGCAGCCTCATCTTTACTCTATCTGCTCTCTATAGACTTCCTTCTATCACTGATCACCTTCCTGTCTCTCCGTTTGTCTCTCTATCGCAGGAGCTGTTTGTCTTCACGGGACCCTTACTGCATTTGGCTCAAGTCGGGTAGCTGTGCCACAGTCTCTCCTGGATTCAAGTAAGTCACACGCTAACACACAGTGGGTAATAAAGTCGGGCTATTCTCTTCTTTTGAGGAGAGTTAAATGTCATCACTTTGAAATTGGTAAAAGGGTCAGTGACAAATAAGGGTTGGAAAGATGAATAATTCAAAAACCATTTCTTAACCAAAAGTAAGACTGAATGCTCCTGGAAATGTCAAATGGTGTAACCACAAACAAATGATAAATATTAAATATTTTATCCGTCTACAGTGTATTTAAGTGGATTTATACAAGTAATTACTTCATTTAGAGAGAGAGAGAGAGAGAGAGAGAATAATGTAAGATCATGTCAAACTAGTTGATATGGTGTTTTATTGAGAATTTAGTGTTTTTAAGCAAGTTGAATTATGTAGTAGAAAGTTTTTTATGGTTACACCACTTAGACATTTTTGCCATAATCCTCTAATATATTCTCCCAAAATGGATTAAAAGCAGAAATGTGATGCTGGATCCATTAAAAAAAGTTATTTTTACATTTATTTTCAAATGTTAACACTTTTAAATTGGACTAAACCACAAGGGCACAAAAAAGCATCCTCACTGCTTTGCTGTTATTATGTGTATCTGTGTTCTTCTTCCCTCTAAAAAACCTACATGAAAGGTAGAAAATCACTTATTCATCTAAATGTGGTGCTCTGAAGCGCTGAGAATTATTATATTTGATGTTTTTAGTGTTAGGAGAAAAATCTTACCATGAATAGCAATCCACATCTGGGCTATAAACATTTCCCCTTTTTCAACATTTATTTTTAAATTGACATATGTTTTTCAAACCAGAATTACGCTGGTGTTTTATTTCAGGACAGTTGTTATTGTATTTGTTTACGTACGGGGAACAATAACAGTGTTTTTACAGCGACTTCATCACCTGCCTGTCTTACAAAATCAAAGCATTCTGTGGAGCAGCTACAACACAACACACTTGACAGCAAAACAGCAAATGTTGGGCGGGTTTTTTAATGCCCAGTGAAAGGTACCGAAGCTCACATAAAGTCAGATTAGTGTCTGACAGCTAAGTATCAGCATTTCCACTTGACTGAGTCGCAACTGCCATACTCTTTTTTTTTTTTTTTTTGCATTACACAAGGTCATTGTCAGCTGTTAAGTGAGCGATAAACTAATTTCCATGTAAGCTTCAGGTGCATGATGAGAATGATTGCAGATATAAAAAGAGTTTTTAGACATGCTAAGTTAAAGATGGGTGATTGTTTATGAAGCGGTAATTATGTTAGACTTGTTGTTGGAGATGATGACATTTAGGTGTGAAGTTTTTTGACGAGACATACATATTTTGACACATCTTAAACCTTGACTGTCATTCTAAAGTCATTACATGCAGGAAAACATTGCTCAACCTCACAGAACTTAACCCTCCTGTTGTCCTCGAGTCAAGGGAGGGAGGGAGAGTGGGAGGGTGGGAGGGAAGGAAGGAAATGAGGGACGAAGGAAGGAAGGAAGGAAGGAAATGAGGGCCAAAGGAAGGAAGGAAGGAAGGAAGGAAATGAGGGACGAAAGGAGGGAAGGAAGGAAATGAGGGACGGAAAGAAGGACGGACGGACGGACGAAACAAGGACAGAGGGAAGGAAGGACAGACGAAGGAAGGACAGAGGAAGGAAGGACAGAGGGAGAGACTGAGGAAGGAGGGAAGGAAGGAAAGAAGGAGGGAAGAAAGGAGGGTGGAGGAAGTAAGGAAGGAAGGAAGGGAGGAAAGAAGACGGGGTCAATTTGACCCGGGAGGACGACACAAGGGTTAAAGTCTTGCAGAGATCTCAGTGTTTTCATAGATACCAGATGTGTTAGACTAGATTCCTGGAAAATGTCTTTAAAATGATCCATAAGACATCTAGTATAAGAGTTCAATCAATAGAACGGTGCTGCCAAGAAAAATAATGTCTTTCGGTTTGAATATTTCAGTTTCAGTGAGTTTCAGAGTTGGAGCCAATAAGAATGAACATATGATACTATTGGACTGGGTAAAGTGGGAAATGAGGAAATAACTGTGTGTCAGGAGATTATGATCTGGTGAGATCCAATCGTGTTAGGATAGAAAACTGTTGCTGCCCTTCTCTCTGTTTTGACATTTTAAAGATGTTACACATGTGGCCACACCTGAGCCACCAACATCACAGCATGAATTTGACCTTTCTCAACTCGTGGTTTAAAAAAAAAACATGTTTCAACATCACTGATCCAGTTGTAGCCAGAGGTAAAAACACACTTCAAACATTTAGGCCTATTAACTGTGCATCAGTGATTTTCTGCCCCAATGCGATTCATTGTTGATTCACCCTTTTAACTGAGAAGTCTCTATTCATGAACCACCAAGGGACAAAAAGTATGCAGATTTGCTTTCTAATCAAACACTCCAGCAGGAGGTTTCAGTTGTTTGGTCCCCTCTGGATGAAGTTGAGCTAATTAGCGAGATCAGCCGGTTGTGTTGTGTTTGGTCAATCAGAATTAATTCTCTGATTAGTTCTCGAACTCACAGTCGCGGCGGACAGATTTGTAACTTAGTCAATAATGTGTTTCCAAGCAGGAAACAGAAGCAATAATTTTCATATCACCTCTCGCTCCTCCAGTGAGTTGTTGAAGGCCGTGCAGATCAACTGGACCTGCGTTCACTGCTCAGGCAACGCACTGTTGATAATCGATAACTAATCTAGATTTAGACATGGCATCAACGGCAGCATGATTAATATCTGACTTACAGTTTTTTTAATAAAACACCACTTCGCCTGCTCTCTTTTGGGACCTATAACTTAAATCGATCCTGTTTATTCACAGGGTGGGTGGGTGGGTGTGTGTGTGTGTGTGGGTGTGGGTGTGTGTGTGTGTGTGTGTGTGTGTGTGTGTGTGTGTGTGTGTGTGTGTGTGTGTGTGTGTGTGTGTGTGTGTGTGTGTGTGTGTGTGTGTGTGTGTGTGTGTGTGTGTGTGTGTGTGAGATATCAATGGGGGAAGAGGAGACAGTCAATCAGAAAATTAAAAACAATTATCAATTTCTGTAAACTGACAGGGAGCCATTTGGCAATAAGGTATTGACCCTGAACCTGTAATATCAGATGAAGAGTTTCTGTTTGTGTCTGTAAAAGTCCGACTGAAAAGAAGAAAATAAAGGACTGTACTCATATATCAGGAATTCTCCTTTACTTCAGGCCTCTGATTGGTTTTCCCAGCTGAGGCAACAGGTCACCGAAAAACAATTTAAACAAAATGAAGCACTGTGTTAGTTCACGCAGGACACGGAAGTCATAGAACCCGAGCTGTAATCAGCTGACAGCCGCTGATTGAATCAGCATTCCTTATCAGTCACACACCAATCACAGCCTTTCTCACAACACGGTGGTCCCTTTTAAATACGACTCCCACCTACACCGATCTTGCTACTTCAATACTGTCACTCACACAAAGCTTGGCTCCACTTTTCTGGTTCTTGGTCCCATCATGGCTCAAGGATCTTTGCTTTTGGCCCAGTCTGAATAGCGTGCTATGGCTAATCTCAGAGTCAGCCTTCAGCACCAAGTAAAACTGTATTTCCATTTGTCTCAATAAATGGTTTCATCTATGCTGGTAACTATAACTTACAACCTAAGAAACTCCATCATTTTGTTAGCAGTGATACTGAAGAGAAAGAACCACAACATTTAGGATCCAAACCAGCAGATTTTTACATTTGCAAGTAAGATTTTAAGCTGTTTGGCTTGAACATCTAATTGGTGATGTAGCCTGTAAATTGGTGTTAGCAGAGTACTTTCCTCTAGCAGAGGTTTGTTGGGTCACTGGTTCAACAAGCCAAGGAGTGTGTCCATTTTCATAGATAAGAACACATTAGTTAGAGGACCAGTGTGATGTGGGCTGAAGTTAAAACTGGACATACTGTATCTCAGTGTGTAACAGGGTTGTTTAAAGCTCTCAGGCACCAATCCTGAGCAGTTTTAAATTCGTATAATACTTAATTCAATATATTGTGAACATTTCCTCCTGGACAGTTTTCTTGCTTTAATCCCTAAAAATAGGGTTGACATGAAAGGGGAAGAAAAAGCAAGGGGGGGGGGGGGGGGGGGGGGGGTAATAGCTACTGCTTTAAGCAAAAAGAAAAGATTTAATTGAATTTTATTGGTTGAAAAATGCTTTTTTTTAGGCCCTGTAGTCAGAGAAACAACAGCTTTCTGACTGGTGAATTTCTTTCTTCTTCTCTAAGCTGAGCAGAGAAATTTGTATTTACTAAGCAGGTCTGATTGCTAAAGTAAAAAATCACGAAGATTCCTTTCATTTTTGACTTTTGGGTTGTGATTGGTAACTTTAATGCAAGAACCAATCTCCCACTCTCTCTTAAAGCCTGTGTGTTATAAAATCAGAAGTGATGTTCTGCTGCATGTGTTTCAATCACACAGCAGTGGACTGCACCGTCTGTGAAAATGGGGAAGAAAGATGGATGGGTGGTCGGATGGACAGATGAATAGATGAATAGGTAGACAGATAGATGGATGCAGTAAAGGGTAAAGGAAGTGGTGGAGGAGGAGTAGAGGCAGTTAAAGGTACTATTTTCTCCTTCTATGTGCTTCCTGACAGTCAAGGACCTTGCTCGGTCCTGTGTGGTTGACGTACAACCTGCTGCTAAATCACCTGACTGCCTGGGGTTTTTTTCTCTTACCTTTATGTACATTGGTTGTAAAGTGTGTGTGTGGACATCCCATACTTACCTTGCCCCTTCATCACACGCACACACACATACATATACAGCCCCACTTCCACTGTCGACTGGCTTCCAATAGATTATTTTGACGGCTGAAAATGTGCCGAGCTGGAATTATTGCATATGCTTTGCTTGGCCACCCAGACATTACTTCCTCTGCCCTCACACGGACAGAGGATAGTGGGATTTCTTTCCTCTACATGTAGGTTTTAAACATATTTGCTCCTATTTGTGTATTTGAGAGCGTTGAGAACTATTTGGATTATTGTAATTTTATTCAATCATTCAATGTGTTTGTTTTATACTTTTATAGTTCAGGTTTTTTAATTAAAAGAAATACTTCCACATCTTAGGAAACACACTAATATGCTTCCTTGCTAAGAGTTAGACAATTGATACCACTCATATATGTACAGCTTATTTAATATAAACTGTATTGGTTTTATAGGATTTTTGTGTTAACCTGTATCTTGGCCAGCTGCTGTTTTTCAGGCAACCTCACACTGATAACAAAACTCCAGGAAGTCACTGCACCCAGTCAAGAAATAGTCCTGCACAAAACCCTCCCAATAAAACTATAAGTTGTAGTTTTAACACTTTAGCTTTTGTATGCATTATGCAAATGAAATATAAAGTGTTGATCCATGAGCTTTAGAGGTGCTGGTATGCAGATTTTGTTACCTCTGGACTGTGCCAGGTTACCTGTTTCTCCCAGTTTTCAGTTTCTAATGCAAAGCTAGGGCAGCAGCTCGGTGGTAAGCACTGTTGCCTCACAGCCTTTCTGTTTTGAGTTTGCATGTTCTCTCCGAGCTTGCATGGGGTTTTTTTCCATGTATGATAGGAAGAGCTGGACAATATTATATCGATTGTGATATGAGACTAGATGGTCTTAGAATTTGGATTTCATGATATTGTGATTCGACAGAAGTGTCTTTTCCTGGTTTTAAAGGCTTACCAGACTGTTGTAGCTGTTTCATTATTTATCTTTACCCACTCTTTGTTATTATATCCAGATTACTGATGATTATTTATAAAAAACTTATTGTGTAAATATTTTGTGAAAGCACCAATAGTCACTCCTTGTTGCAAAATCAATATCGAGGTATTTCGTCAAAAATATTGATATTATATCGATATTGTGAGAGTAGATGTCGTCTTAGAATTTAGACATTGTGATACGGTAGATGTGTCTTTTCCTGGTTTTAAAGGCTGCATTACACTAAAATTATGTCATTTTCTGAACATATCAGACTGTTCTAGCTGTTCTATTATTTACCTTTAACCACTTTGTCATTGTATCTGAATTACTAAATATTTTGTGAAAGCACCAATAGTCATCCCTACAATATTGTTGTGATATCAATATCGAGGTATTTCCTCAAAAATATCATGATTTTATCGATATTGCCCAGCCCTAATGATAGGTTATTTCTCCTGTTAGTACCAATGACGAGAGCACTGACATGGATCTGGAGTTGGTCCCCTGACACAATGCACAACGGCTGCACACACAGAGACTGAATTTGTACAACTGTATGCGTGACAAATAAAGTACCTTTACCTTTTAGGCTAAGCTAACCAGAAATGCCACAAGTTGGCCTTTTGAGTGGAGCTTTTTATGTTCTGTGATACTTTTCAAAAAGGTTTTTGCATATAAAGTGATGAAGTGGTTAAGTTGGTTCTGTACTTCCTATTGAGATGGAATAATGTGAAATAATGTGAAGTGAGAGGTCATTTAATCATTTCAAAACAAGCAGGATGTCGAGTAGTAAGAGAGTTTAATTTGCGAGAGGCAGCATCGTTGGGTTGGAACTTTTTTATTTATGCCTCCTGGTGCACACTGAGATAATCATTAAAGATTCACTGCTTTCAAGCAAGTAAAAGTAATGAGATTTTGTTAGAAAATGTGTTTTTGTTTATTAAAAATGTGTGTGTGTAATAAGGCATAAAAAAACTGGTGAGCAAGATGAAAAAGTTGTTTTTTAATTTTGTTGTGGCTTGAAGGGATGGATTTAAGCATTAGAATTAAGTCTTAGGATAGGGTGCAGGTTGTAATTAAGATGAGGGGTTTGGTTTGTGAGGTTCAGTGGATGCTGGTGACTTAAAAAATTGGGGAAGAAAGGATGAACACCAACCACAGAGTCATGTTATTTCACACTAGTTGGTTACTTATCTTTACTTTCTTATGTTAAAGTTATGATATGCTCTCCTGTTCAGATGAATGCTGTGCAGAGACCTTTAGAGGTGTTTAAATTTAAGAACAAGATATTAAAACACTGCACACAAACATCATTTATAATATAATCTGTTTAATTTAATAATCACTGAATGGCATATAAAACAATTCACTTTCAAAAGTATGAACCCCTGAGTGAAGAAAAAGTTGCTGCTTCTTGATTCATGTTCTCATGTATGTGAATGTGTTATAATCTCTTGTGTGATATGTTGCTGTATGAATCTATGAATGAATCACTTTACTTCACACAGTGGAAGAGATTTAAAGATGAAATTTGGAAGCTGACAGGATGTAAATATTTCATTCTGGTTGTTGATTGGTTAGAGAGGACATTCTCCCTTGCAGCATTATTTTACATATTTTCATATATATACTGTATCATAGATCAGCATGAAAAAAAGATTAAATGCTAAACTGATATAGATCTCGCCTTAACCCTCCTGTTGTTATCGAAGGACGGAAGGAAGGTAGGAAGGAAGGAGAGAATGAAGGAAAAGAGGAAGGAAGTAAGGAGAGAAGGAAGGAAAAGAGTAAGGAGGAAAGGAGTAAGGAAGGAAGGAAGGAGAGAATGAAGGAAAGGAGTAAGGAGGAAAAGAGGAAGGAAGTAAGGAGAGAAGGAAGGAAAAGAGTAAGGAGGAAGGAAGGAAGGGAGGAAAGGAGTATGGAAGGAAGAGGGCGCAAAGAAAGAGGGAAGGAGGGGAAGAACAAAGGAAAAAAAGAAAAAGGAAGGAAGGAAGGAAAGAAGGAATAGTCAAAACAGACGGGGTCAATTTGACCCGGGAGGACGACAGGAGGGTTAAGTCCGTCTCTTCTCTTCACTGCCCTGCAGGTGTCGTTATTTAAGCCTTTTAACCAGAATTTCAATCATGTTTTTTTTCCAAAGAAGATAGAAAAATATTTATAAATGATACTAAGATTTAGTTATGGTTTTTTCTATTTCTTACCCCTCTTGCTTCTTAAATATCCTCCTCTTCCTCTATGGACGAGGCTCCTTTGGTGAGGTTTGTGGTCTGGAGTCAGCAGCTGTCACTGGAACATCGTCACAAGTACATTAAGACCTGCTCGGGATGGAGAGAGATGAAGTGCCGATGTGGCCTCACGCTGGCGAGTTGCTCCGAGCAATTCACTGAGGTTTGATTTATGAGCCGGTGTTTAGCGTTCAGGACCAAGCCACGCTGGAAATCAATAGACCAGAACCTTTAGAGAGTTCGGCCAAAATATCCTGTCCAGACTCAACTATCAGGCCCCTGCCAGAAACGGAGAGGAGTATGGATGGACGAAAGAACAAAAAGAAACAAGAGTAAAGGAGGAAAATAGAGAGAGAAGGAATCTAAGAGAGGAGGTGAAAAGAGAAAGACAGACAAAAGGAAACAAGGGGTGAAAGGAGAAAGAGTGGGAGGAAGGGGAGAGTGAATTTTATCAGTCTGATTCCAAAGTACAGAACATCTGCTTTTCATTTAGATTTCTCTTTTCAAGAAAAGGTCTGCTTTAGGCCATCTCTCTGCGGCTCTGAAGTAACATCGGATTTTAAACCTGCATTAAATGATACCTTTTATGTATGCATATATCATTGAAAAGAGGTGATGAATAGATGTTGAAAGACTAGAAAGGAAGGTGGATGAGAAAAAAGGATGGAGAAGAATGGATGAAATGATGTGAATCGAGCTTCAGAAAAGAGCCTGACCAGAGTTTGAGATGAGGCGGCTCAAAAGTCATACACCTCCTGGGACTTCCTCCTCTCTTTCTGTCTCTTTTTCAATGTCTCCTCTCTCACATCACTCTTTTCATGGACTATCAGTCTCTCTCTTTTTTTTCCTCCAGCCCTTTCTTATTCAGCGGTGGCATAAATTTTAATGACTGATTTGTGGCTGATCCAGCGGATAGGAGAGAGGATTCACAGCCCTCTTTTTTTTTTCTCTCTCCCTCTCTCTCTCTTTTTTTTGTCTCTTGCACATAAAAGCCGTTTGCTCGTATCAACTCTTGAAAATATCCGGAGAATCAGGTCAATCAGATTCATCCCTGTCTAGTCGTATATATCAATCATATTTTAAAAAATCACAGTACGTATGACTTTTAACTCCCAGCTCTCTCTGCATTAACTGAATCGGATCGTAGAGGACACAGTTCGACTTGGTCCGATTAGTCACGGTGCCACATCATCATTATAATCATCCCTACAGTTGTAACATGATTGTAGCTGTGTGTGATGTTGTGTGTGTGATCTGGTCATTTTCTTCATTTTCTATCTTTTAAAAAACACTTTAAATCTTGACTTTGAAAAGCGTTACATAGCTAAAGCCATAATTTTCATTTTTTTGATGGTTTTATAGTTAAAGAGCGTCGAACCCAACATATTTATAGCCATCTAGATTTTATGTATTTTCCAACTACTATCTAAGTATGTGCCTGCATTTTATCTTGTTTATGGACTCATCTGCAGGTCAGTTCATTGTGCAGATACTCACCTTGAATGCATTTTTGTGCCGTGTTATTTGAGGTAAAGCCAACAGCATTCATTAAAATTTAAGGCCATGCAGCAAAACTTTTTTTTTTTTTTTCTCCGTCTGATCTGTGGAGTAAAATCTGTGTTGCCACTAAGCACAAGTGCTCTGTAATTATCAATGCCAAGATAAAAATAATCACACACCAAAAACTATCAAACCAGGTGCAAGGGCCGCATTTATTTCAGTTTGTTTGAGAACAAGGCCGTTATTAGTCAGATGGCATCCTAATGGCACCCAAAAATCTCATTTGAGTAAGAGTTTAACAAACCAGCTACAGCACATGAACTCAAGCTGAAAGGGTTTTTTTGGGGGTAAAAGCGGACAGATGTTCATATCTGACAGCCAGCAGTTCCTCGTGTTTGCAAAGTCGAGCAGAACAAAATGAATTGTGGCCCGATGGTCGTGTTCAGCTGTTTATTCATGTGCAAGAAAGCCAGAGAAGGTCAATTATGGTGAGAATGCAGAAAAAGTCTGGCATGCTCTTTCAAACGTAAAGGTGACCTGTCATCCCACTTGTTAACTAAACTCTAGTTCACTTCCAGCACACAGTCAGTTTAAAGTCGCCTCTCACTCAGAAATGTGTTTTTCTTATTGTTACTTCACCTGGATGGTTAGAAAGTAGTTTCCACATGAATCTGCTGAAGACTGAGAGCTTCTCTGTGCAGCACATGTACACACGAGCATGAAGTGTAACATCACAGCTAGTTTGAAAGCTATCATCCGTCCAATAAGCAATTCTAACAAGTGTGATGTGGAAACCTGAAGCCATCGGTCACATACGCTGAGAATTGACTTTTTAGTGAAATAGAAGATATTCTGTGTTCAGTAATTAAACTTTTGAAACTAAAACTAGTCGCATATTCATATCACACACATTCTAGATTTATTTTTAAATGTCTTAAAACATGTCTGGAGGCGATCTTTAAAAAATAGATTTGGGTTATTTGTATTACTAAAACCAACAACCGTTATCCTGCTATCAAATATGTAGGCACGGCTTGAAATCATTAATGCCTTCATGCTGTGGATTTCCAGAAATACACAGTTGAATTAGGCCGTGTATTCCCTCTCTGCTATCAACTCAAAAACTGAATTACCAATCTGAGAGTCCCACCACATCTGGCAGACATCACTGAGCATGCTCGGGCAAAAACGTCCATGTTTACAGTCGTCTGCTAGTTTTATGTGCTGAGAGGAACCAACTATAACCACAGTGTTAATCACAATGAAGGAATATGTCACTCATTGTGTTTAGTAGTTATGTTTCAGGTAATTGTTTCATACTTAAAGCAGAATGCTGATCATGTACACACGACTGCTGAAGATATTACAGACGACATGACAAGTTGACATAGCTAATTGAGTGGCAGTAAGTAAGTGGCAGACATGAGAACGCTGCTGCTGCTGCCGCCGACCAGATTGTCTCTTGTGGTCCACTTGGTGTTTTTATCAGTTGCTATGGTGATAAAGAAGAGGGTGACATGCAACAAACATGCATGTATTGAGAGAAGTCAATACAGCGCCAATGCTCAGCCTTGTTGCCAATTCCTCCTAGTGGCCACTCGCTGTATTGCAGCTCAGAAAGCTTTTTGCCCTGAAGCGCTTTTTAAGTCAAATGCTTTTTGTACTTATATATTGATTTCTTTTGTAAAAGAGATATCTAACATCCCTGATCCCTTCATCTTTCATTTCTGGTGGAGTATAGTTAAGTATCATCTCTCTCAATGTGACAACTTTTCTACCTCGCCTAAACTTTTGTGATTTTTTTGGCCTCTGCAGTGTTTCTATTCAGTTATTTTTGAAATACAAGTAAATTGAATTCACTTAAATACAGGTGGATGAAAACACATCTTTCATGGCTCTTTTATGTGTTTTCAGTAGTTTCTGGACAAAAGTATTCATATGGCATGAGAACACCAGCGATTTTATATCATACTGCAGCCAAGCTTGTTTTTGGGTTGAATCATTGTTAGGTTAACCTCCTTCCCTCCTTCCTTCATTCCTTCCTTCTTTCCTTCCCTCCTTCCTTCCTTCCTTCCTCCCTCCCTTCCTTCCTTCCTCCCTTCCTTCCTTCCTCCTTCTCTCTTTCTTTCCTTCCACCTTCCCTCCTTCCTTCTTTCATTTCCTTCCCTCCTTCTTTCCTCCCTCCCCCTACCTTCCTTCTTTCCTCTGTCCTTCTTTCCTTCCTTCCTCCCTTCTTTCCTTCCTTCCTTCTTCCCTCCTTTCCTTCTTTCTTCCTCCCTTCCATCTTTCTTTTCCTACCTTCCTTCTTCCCTCCTTTCCTTCTTTCTTCCTCCCTTCCATCTTTCCTTCCTTCCTTCCTTGACTCGAGGACAACAGGAGGGTTAAAGCTTTGAGCTTTGAGAGATATAGTTTATGGTATAAACAAAAGTAATGCCAGCCATTTTCAGCGGTTTGGGATCATTCTTTATTTTTTCAGCCACTTTTCTTATGAGTCACAGGTTAGTTTTATCTCTCTAGTCGTAGAAAAAGTATTCGATGAAATCACGTAAGAGGGAATTGTCTCTCTTTGTCTGAACTGGTCGCAACCTTTAGACTGTAACGATGGATCACAAGTAAGACCTAACATTGTTTTAAAGAGTCACAAGCCAAAAGGTTAGGAACCCAAATATAAACTTGACAAAAACAAAACTTTTCCCTGTGATTCATACCAAAGAAAACGATCTGTGAAGTCAAGCTCACAAACTGCTCTCAGGCTGTAAAAACACATCCTCTGAAGATAAAATTAAATTATTTTTTAAAGTCTCTTCTCCCCCAGACTCCTTCAGTGTTGACACGAACACTGAGCCTGACTTTCTTTGATTTGATAATCACCTCCTGTCTTACACTGATCCCTCCCCCCTCAGGAAACGTAAAGGAACTCAGTAGAAGAGAGCCAGGGTTTTAGGGAGTAACGCAGGGTGTAATTTACTGCGCCAGGTGTGTATTTGAGCACCAACCGGCTTCATCGTAGCTTTTACTAACACGCATTTCCAAACCTGACAGTCGACGGCAGAATTTCTGCTTTAACACACACTAAAGAAATTGAGGTGATTAATTATTCGAGCTGATCCTCCTTCCAGCTGAGTTCGGTGTTCTCAGTCTGGTCTAATTTACACTATTGTTTCTCTGAGAGGCTGAAAAGCATGTTTATTCGGGCATTGTATTGTATTGTATGCCTCCACAATGAAGTCCAAACATTTTTGTGCAAAATCATGTGTTTGATTGAAGTTTTTGTGCATCTGTTTGTTTTTTTTGTGTGTCTGTGAGACAAGTTTCCTAATTATAGATGGCTGCTGGAAGTCTGTGTGTTTGTATATAATCTGTGTGAGATGTAGGTTTGTGTTCAGGTTATATAAGGAACTAATTAGTTTGGTATAGAGTAGGCGTGCATGCATGCTTATACAAAGTGTTTCTGCGTGGATACTGGATCATTACGCTTGTGCTTGTGCTTGTGTGCAGTATGTTGAACCCATGTCTATTTTATTTGGTTCATTACAACACGTGGGAGGATTGTTGGCGTCGACGCAAAAAAAAGCCACCGCTCGTCTAGAAGGGGCTTCCGCTTCGCCGTGTGTTGGCTCGATCTCATTACTCAGCCGTCGAAAACGGATGCGACTGGAAGAGCCTTGATTTCCGGTTGAGTCGGAGGTGAAAGAGGGATGCGTAAATTGGAAAGAGAACCATGTATTAATCATAGCCACATTTTCACGAGAGCAGCAGGAAATCAATAATTGTCAGATTGGCATTCATGTCAGTTTGGAGGAGTGGTTCAAAAGGTGAATTCAGAGGATTCGGAGGATTGGGAGGATTGGGATGGCACGGCAACAAGCCCAGAATGACAGAAACTACACAGTAAAAAACACTTTTTGAACGATTCATTTAAACATGATTGAGCTTTTCTTTCCCTTTTCGCTGTCTTAAGTCTCACTTTTTATGTTGATTTAATTAGATTTAATTACATTTACTCACATATGGCAAAACAAGCAACACATCCAAACATACAGGTGTAGGGAGCAACAATAATAATATATCTGCAAATATCCATTCACTATTCAGCCACTACATACTTGAGACTGTAAAGTAGTGAAAAGTGTTTTCAACAAGACTTCATGCTCCTTTATTCAATCTGTACCTCTTCTCCTCTTGTCCTCTTGAAAATCTGCACAAAAACACTTCAGTGCTGCTTTTAAAAATATGACTTGCAACTCCAGGTTCAGTTTCTTTATTATATTTTTCTTATTCCTGCAGAAAGCAAAATTAAGTTTCTGTTTCCATTAGCAGTGCGTAGAGTTCAACAGCAGGAAAATATCATCTGCAAGTGACTGTTGGATGCTTTGGTTCAGATTATCAGCATTGACATTCAACAATAATACAGTGGGACATTCATTGTATACGTACCAGTTTCAACAGCAGTATCTTCAGTAGACTAAATATAGTAGAGTGTCAGAAAATGTTATGTATGGAGATAAGAAGCCCAGGTCTTGAACGTGTAGGAGGATTACTTACTGAAGTTCAAGCAGAGGAGGCAGATTGAGGGAAAGTAAGGACACACACACACACACAAAAGTAACAACATATAAACTCCAAGAATCTGCTGAATACCACAAAAGTGATGATATAAACAACCTTTTGTAAGAAGATCCAAAGGTGGATTTTCACTTCTGGTTTCGACCACCACTCGTGTCCCAAGTCCCAATACCAAATACCAGACATGGACACTCTGACCTCGACCAGACACAGAACAAATTAAATTTTCTTACCGTGCACTTACCGTCTCCATTTCCAAGCAGTCCTCCTCAATAAAACCAATTTTGGAAAAGATTCACAGAAGTGCTTTTGCTAGAAATGTACAGTCAGTGGAGTGGATTAATGCAAATTTACTAATGTGTCTGTTTCTTTGTTGTTTTTGTGTGTGTGTGTGTGTGTGTGTGTGTGTGTGTGTGTGTGTGTGTGTGTGTGTGTGTGTCTTTGTTTGACTCTCTTCAGGGGCGGGTTTGAACAGGATGTAGAGAACGGCTACCATCAGCTCCCCGATACCTGCCACGGTAAGATGGAACCATTTTTATTATCCTCAGTCAATTTGCATAAGCAATAAAGAAGACAAAAAAACTAAACTATTGACTATCAGATCTTGGCAGAACGACAGCAGGCACAAGTGACTGCAGATCTAACGAATTATATTAGAACATTACGATGTATTTATTTCAACAAGGGTAGCAATTCAGTTCATGTCGAAGGAGCAGTTTGTCCGCCCCCGTGCACAATCCCTGCTGGAATACTGTTCTCAATCTTTCTATGTTAATTAAGCATTTGCTCATGGATGTGGTTTTTATGTAAGACAAAGTGGGTTGTTTATAGCTCTTTTGCATGAGTCTGGGATGTGATCAGAAGCACAAACAGGACAACAATACTTATCTCCTATTAGAAATTGATGAATTGTAGCCCAGAAAACAGCAATCTTATCAAGTAATCACCACTGATTCTGTTTTTTTTTTTTTTTTTGTATTTCTCATCTGCAGATGTCCTGGCGACCACTCGCAAGCAAAACACGGCACTAGATTCAGCGTATGGTCAGTGGACACGTCTTTTTATATTTTATTTTAATCCAGCTGATTTAACTGGTCACCAGCAAACTGACCCAATAAGCAGCTTAATATAAATTGGATTTTAATAAAACTAGTGTGACCCGCTGCTTTATGTTCGTTAACAGCCACCATTCACATGAAATGAGAACGTAGGCATTTACTGTGTTGGGATTGGTTTTGTTTTGCAGCCTGGGGGCTTAATTGAGTGGTTTTGGCCACCCGTCCTAGTTAATTGTTGTAATTAATCAAAGTAGTTAATTATGGGTAAAATGGGGGAACTGTCATCACTATATAACAAAGTACACCAGCAGTCAGACACAAACATACTTCTCTACAAAATTGAAATTCTAAACAAACCCAAAGTTTATCTAACCCACTTTATTTGGTGGTGAAACTTAAAGCCAGCGAACCTGAAATGTAATCTATAGTCCCCTCTTGTGTAGATAAATAATGAGCTTGAAGGTACAGTAACAGTGCAGTAGAGCAAAGTTGAAACAGGAAGTGATCTATATAAAGTCAAAGAAATTGGACCTTTACCAGAGCCCTGTTTGGTTTGTTTGCTTACGACCATCTTTAGTAGGATTGATGGTCCAAACCACATAAAAAAAATACTGAAATGTATCTCCTCAACATTGAGTTCAAATTTCTGCCCTGTTTCTTGTTGATGTCGATGAAGTGAGTAAAATTGTCATCTTTTAGTAGGATTGATGGTCCAAACCACATAAAACAAAAATCAACCTTGAGCCTTGACCTCCAGTGCTTCCTCCCTGTTCCTTTAACTGGATGTGTTTTATTCACTTGTATGCCTGAAATGTAAATGTTTCTGCACACATGGGAAGTTACAGAATCTCTTATTGAGGTAGCTGAATGGCCATTGCCACCTCTCTCTCTCTCTCTCAGCCAGTCTGACAGCTTAAACATTGAAGCCATTGTCTGAAGCATCACTCCTTTGATGGGCCAGGAGCTACGCTGGCCAGGCTGCCTAATGCCCTGTATCAAGAGGGATCATCATCCCTGTCACGTCCCATTACTCCCCAGCCGGCCACAGCGCACTGCCCCTGGCATGGCCGGAATAGAAATAGAAATGCCGCCAAGCTGGCTAGCTCTCAGATAAGATTGAGGAGGTGGTGTTAGAACAATTTTCTAACGCTGCAACATTCAAAACTAGTCATTTTCAATCAGATAGCTGTTGGCCAGCCTCGTCCGCTTTCATCCACACAACCCGCCTCAACTTTTTGAGAAGTTTTTTAAGACTCGAGCAAAGTCGGATACCCATTGTCACTGAACAAATTGGGACACGGGGGAGCTAATGGTGGTGGTTGATCCAACACAGTGATTAGTATCAGCACTGAGCCCATCATGCTGGAAGATGTCGGCCATTACGACTCAGCAGAGCCATCCATCCTGCATCTCTCTGTCTCTTTCCCAGAACAAAGGCCACTTTGTCTGCCAGAGGCTTCGGCCCGGACCTCCACAGTCTCACAGTGCCTCAGTAGTCTGTAAAGCCTCCCTGCTGGAGGAATTACCACTCAGTTCGTAGCAAGACTTGATGAGCAACCCTGCTGCTTAATCCTCCGGGGTTCTCACCAGCCCAATGCTTCACTGCACTGTTTGAAGTTCTCAACACGCAGTCAGATTCTGTCTCTGTTGTTTTTTGGTGTCTATTTTTTTTTTTTAGTTGATTCACACAAAAAGCCTTTTAAGTCTCTGCACTGAGGATCAATTATCAGCTTTCCTAGACAATAAAACACCCCATATGCCGAACAAAGCTGTTGTCACACGGGGGCTCCATTCCCTGTTCGAAAGCACACCAAAGGCACGGACGTTTTCTTTCTTCCATTTCCCTGTCACCCAAACAATCGCAGCCAGAAGAGGGAAGGGCGTGAGACAAACGCTTGGCTGCATAGGTAATCAAATGTTCCTCTGGTGTATAACCTTTTTTTTTTGTACTATAGCAACTGTAAAGGAGGACAAACAATGCGATCCTGCCTGCACAGTCGGAATTACACAATTGTGATAAATTAAAGTAATGATGAAGTCCTGGAGCTATTGTCCAAGGTGCCAGGGCCAAACACCCCCTGGTGTACAGTTTTAATTTGCCCAGCACAGATGGTGAACTGACGGGGCACCTCATTCAGAGTGAACGCTGTCAACTGGCTCGCAGTGAGAGAGAGAGAGAACAAGCCCCTTTTTCCTTCAGCCTGGGTGTGAGCTCTGCAGAATGCTAACATTATGGCTGGCTTATTAGTGCGGAAGCCCAAGCCAATAGCAGCATGCTGCTCACAAGACCTCAAGGACAACAGAGAGCTAATAATGCAATCAAGATGTGGAGTGTGTCATCAAGATAAATGTTTGATAATACAAGGCCCGTGGCAGCAAATGCCCAGCATGTTTCTTGGCATGTTTGGAATGATGGCCATCATAATGTTTGCTGCTCTGCCTCAAGGTGACGGAGAGTTTCCTGTGAAGCAGCTTGGGTGAGGTAGTGGAAAAGAGCTGTGGTGAAAAGAAGCATTACCTAGCCAGCCACCAGTATCTATTTCTAACGTATCTGTGAAAACACTTAGCAGAGAGGATGCAGAGGAGTTTTAACAGTGGTCAGAGTTCAAGGCCATGTAAGAAAAAAGGAAAAAAGGGGGGATTTTCTTCTGTAAAATAAACTGGAGAACCCGGATTAAATGCTTAATGTGTGATTCAGAGGCAGAACTGTAAAGTCTGTAAAGTGAAAGCCAGTGGTTCACTCTAATCCTGATGGTTATGAATTCAAATGAGTTTACTCAGGAGTTTAATATTAAAGTGCTCAAAACCTTTGCTGCAATTCGTAAATATACAAATATCACTAAATATCAGTATACTTTATCTGTCTAGTCTGCAAGCTAAGATGAAAAACTGCCTGATAGCTGTTTTAAAATGTTTAAACAGTCACAAAATGTGCAATGAGATTTTTGTATAAACTATGTTGGTTATTTTTGAGTGAGACGACAGCAGCACAGCAAGAATTATTCTGAGCAGTGGTGGATATGTCTTCGCAAATGTTCTGATGCCAAAATTACAATATACTTGCGAGATTGAATGTGGATATTAAGCAGCTGGTAAAGTACACTGCAGCACTTTAAATCATTGTTATCTCTGTGGGGAATTTAGCGGAAGGATTGAGGATGGATGAATTAACTCACGCTTGTGTGCTCATCATGTTGCTCACGATCATCACAGGCGCCTTTATGTTAAAGGGTGACGGTTCTCCTTCCACTCAGGACTCACCCTCATTTCTCTGAAGTTGATTCTCCAGTCTGATTCAAGTTTCACATTTCACTAATCACTCACTCTGTTCCCCCACCTTCCTCCTCCTCCTCCTCCTCCACCTTCCTCCTCCTCCCTCCTTCGCTACAACCACAGGGAAGACCACACCCACAAGCGCCAGCACAACCTATCATGGGGCAGCATTCCCAAAGGAGGCAGGTGACCCTGAAAGAGGTACAGGTCCTGATGGCCCTCCCTCCGTGGGGGAACAAGGGTCACCTGACTCGGAGCCAATCAGTGTGGAGATGGAGGGTAAGGGGGAGGGATGTCCGTCCTCAGTGAACTCTGACCTGCAGGGGATTGCACTGTTGGGCCCCAAACGCCTCACTGTACACTCTAACCAGACTGACCACTAACAAAAACTGATGTTTCACTCTGGAAAACCAGTTTGCCGCTTTCAGCATGCCTGCCTGCCTTTCTTATAGCAATGACTCTCATCTCAAACAGCTAAGAAAAATGACATGAAATCCAAATCAGCTATTCTTGCCCTTTTATATCCAATATTGTAGCTTATTGTTATTTCTGACAATAACTGATTCAAATAGGTGATGAGAAGATGAGTCCAGACCAGTAAAATGTCCCGACCATTAAATAACTGTGTGTTGGTTTGCATGCTAATGTGTGTAAATGTTCTTCCAGGGTGAAATATCACTTTCATTAGCTCACTAACACTTAACTCTCTAGTTAAACCAATCTCTTAGTGAAAGTCAGAAAGCATTACTAATTGATTTTTTCTTTTTCTTTTTTTTTAAATCCATACACTCAATTAGTCTCAGCGTTACATGACATGATGCATAATTTCCCAGGCAGCTTCACTTAATGTTTCCACTGACGATGAGCTCAGTGTGGTAAGATGGAGAGCGTTGAATTATACGTGTTTAATATGAGATAAAACCACAGCGTTTATTATTATTCACTAAACAGAGATAAACACGGACTGGATAGAGGAGAGAACGAGTCTAAATAAGATTTTGCTGTCCCGTTATGTTCAGCCATACATCTCGATTGTACTTGGCACAGCAGCCATCAATGTGAAAGATTTAATCTATTAAATAGATACCGCATTGGCTTTAATTAACTCCTCAAATCAAGTGGAGAACCTGTCTAAGTCTAAACAACACATGCTCCCACAGTCCCTGCCCTCATCTTTTATTTAGCTCTTCAACACACACAAATATTCCCTTAATGTTTTCCAGCATGCTAAAAAAATGCAAAGTATAAACCAGGTCTCTCTCTGAGCCCATTTATTTTACATTTATAATTATATTTTTATTATGAAGAATATTGCAATAGTGTTTTACCCAAGCAGCCAACATGGACATAACGTCCACCTCCAGACTAGCAGCTGTTCTAATAGTTTCTGTAATTACTTATTATTACAAGAAAACTAAATGGACCCCTGAGGATTACAATCCATAATCTAAAATAGATTACTATAAAACAGAACTTGTATTATATAATTTGGGTTTGTGGAGGTGTTAAAAAAAAGCCACTAAACACATGCATATTAAAAAAGCTTCAATATTAAATGTTAGCTATAGATTTTTATTGATGATTTACCTTTTTCTAAACATATACAGTGAACCACATGACATAATACTGAGCAAAGTTGGTCTTTTATTGTGAAATCGCTCCAAGCAGATTCCATTTAAGACAACAAAATCCAGCAAATCTTCAAATCTTCAGAGGGTGTAACCATCTATAAACGTGCATTTCGCTTTCTGTTCACTCATTGCATCAAACCTCTAAATCTTCCAGTAACACCGCATACTCTTTGACAATTACACCACGCCATCCAGCTGCCCAAATAAATGACATGACCTATAAAATCCCAACCAGTTCTTGAATATTTAATTAGATCTTGATCCTCATAGGCTTTACTCTCATTATTTCTTACATTTTTAATATGACAGCACTCATACTGATTAACAAGAATCCAAGAGTAGGAAATGCAAGTCAAACAGCTAAATAAGCGTAGCGGGGGAAGTGCAACAAAAATGTCTCGATGATCCTCAAGTGATCAGTAGAAACAACAGCTGCACAGTAAGAGAGATATTGTTTGAGGGGTTTTTTTCCCCCACTTGAGTACTAGATCATATTCCTGCTAGTTTAGGAAGAAGATGTGGCTGATTTGGATGTGATTCAGGGAGGACAAGGCAGCATGAAGCAGAGTTTTTTGTCCTCTCCTTGCTGCTTGCTTGCTCAGGCACCATGTCAGAAGTCCATAAATCCTCAGCGAGTGAAAGAGGCTTCCTTTCACGCAGACAGACTCTGTGGCTGCAATGATGAGCTACTCAGGCTCAAATGAAAAAAGCCCATAACAAATAAATAACCAGCAGGGGTCTGAGCCAGGGAGTCAGACAACAGGGGGGGAAGAGGAGGAGGAGGGAAGGCAGTGGTAGAGGATGTAATAGAAACAGCAACGCAATCTATTTCAGCCAGAGTCTGTGACCCTGCTGGTTCAATCAGAAGAGCGGGGCGGGCGCGTTGATAAGGCAGAAGAGGAGCGGGTTTGGAACTAACGGCATCAAAGTTCCAAGAGGGGCCTCCAATCTCTCTCACTTCCTGTCCGTTTCTCACCAGATATCTTCCTTTTCTGTCCGTGCCGTCTGCAGCAGCTTTGCTTTCCGTGTCACAAATCTCCCAGCAGCCACAAGGTGGGCCAGTAAGACAACGGCGTACAGATAGGGGCACCGAATATAGAACAAAGACTAGAAACAAAGATACCTGGGCAGAGTTAATAACACTAAATTAAACTGGACACATGCAATGTTTCCATCGGTCAGTGTAAAGGTGAATTATTCTCCATCCTAGTCTTTTTTCAAAAGGATGCTAAAATGCAGCTCTGGCCTGCTGGTGAAAACACATGCACCTCTGTCTGTCCCTGTTTCCACCATTAAACAAAGTATAATCTTAAAAATAAAAACCACCAAGTTGCTTTTATAAAGAGTTAGCTCACCAAATAGCCATGGGGTGGAAGTTGCCAGAGAAACAAGAGTTAATGTAAACCGACAAGCATCTCTTAAGATCAGACGTGCAGATTTGAGACGTGAGTCAGTCTTATGAAGCAATAATTACTTCAGACTAGGAAGCATAAAACACTGGAATAATATATAAATTTAGAAAAGTTTGTACCTGGAACAATATAATACATTGTTATTTTCAGACCAGTTGACCTAAACAGGACTTTAAATGTTATCAGTCATGTAAAAACTTTTGATATCTTAAAAGAAAGTTGTTGCCATGTCAACATAATGGTGAGCATTCAGACCTGAAATACTACATTTGGCTGTTTGCTAATGCAGACTTGTGATTTTAACTCACCGTAAAGAACTGGAGACTTTACTGGACACTTAAACACAGTCAACACTGGAAGTGTTTCAGCCATGGTTTCCAGTCTTCTGTCTTATGTTTGCAGAGCTGATCCTTTTAAAGGAGTTTAGACCTGACTTGGACTTGCCCCTTAAATGTTTTGAAATGACTCTGCTGCTCAGAAAAAGCTCTCCAAGGATTATTTCTCTTTTGGCAAACATCTCTTAAAGAACATTTGAGTAGAAACAAACCATATGTAAATCCACTTTATAAATGCCACTGAGATATAAATGCTATAAGCTGTGAATAAAAGGTACAAAGAAGGTCTTTCACTCAACACGTAAGCCCTGTTAATCCTAAGCACATTTGTTTTTATGTTTAATGTAACAGTTATGGACAGATAAAAACTATGAGGTGAAATATTCACTCAGATGTGGGTTGGTGCATTACATTATGTAAACAGCAGGAAAGACTAAAAGGCACGGGCAGGAACCTGTTGACCTGCTGCTATTTAGAAAAATACCAGCAGTCAGGTTTCCACTAGAGCGCTTTCTGGCGGGGGAATACGCCCACCTCTCCATTGTGTATGAACACACAGAAACCTGTGCGTTAGCAAAAAAAAAAAACGTGTTGCACTGGACTCCTGGATCTAGACCTCTCCGGTTTGTTTTCTCCCCCTGTCCTGCCCCCTCTATTGTGATTTGACCTTTTCCTTGACTCTGTAGATGAACCAGCGTGGGATGGACTAAAAAGCCAGGCTAGCAGCTAATTTAGCTGACAAGCACAGGGAGATAGCTCAGATAATAGAATCAAGTGAAGCGGGCGTTTTCAAACTCATTAAAACACGACGGGAGGAAAGCAGAGAGTGAACTCGGGCTGAACCTTTTCCATGAAGGAGGGCTGGCGTCCTGGGGGGGAACATCGATGCCAGCTAGTTTTTCTAAAGAGTTATTTATAGTTCTGAAGACCATGGCAACAGACACCCCCTGTATCATCCAGTCACTGATAGAGCTGTGACTGCGTGTCCCCTTTAACCACCGTCACAATAGCTGCTCCTCACACAGGTCTCATATCACATCACTACTTTTTATTAGGAATATTTGAATCCTTTTTTTTTTACCTGTAAAGTAATAAAATATTGATTTCACAAAGAAACAAGAAGCAAAAGTAAAGTGACAGCATCAAATATTCAGTTTCATGTCTGACCAGTCTGAAAAATAAACATCATCTGTTCCTCAGTAGTGTTAAAAAATGACCAACACTTCACCACATCTCCCCGAAGCTTTACTTTTCATGTAAGCAATACTTTTGCGAGCAGCTGTCACTTCTTTTAAAAACAGCATGCGAAGTTGAACATTAAAATATACTGTGAATACATTCTTAGATCTTACAGTGTCAGATTGCAGCTGCATATCTAAAACGTACTAATTGTGACGCTTAAATAGAACTTCAAGCGGCTGAAAATTCATTGAGCTCGTTCAACTTTTTGTGACCCGACCGGCTACTTTTACATGATTTATCACAAGTCAAGCCGTGATCTGCACACACACACGCACACACACACATTTAATTGAGCTTTTGAAATGTTACTGCCAATGTAGTCTCCCTGAGTCATAGTCGTGGTGTAATGGCACTCATTAAAGGTCATACAGAACTGGGCCATTTTTCCTTCAACTCGACTCACATGCATTTTATGGCGATTATGAGTGACATCATGTTTTACTCCAAAAACACACTCTCTGCAGTACGCTGTAAAAACTAACCTTAAAGGCATTACACATAGCGAATACATCACTTTCCATAACCAGCACTTCTTTAATGGATTTTTATTCCGTGATGGCTATTAAAGCTCAGCTCAATGTCAGGATGGAGAATCGTCAGTTTTTAGCATCACAGCAACCACGGGGGGCCCACAGTGATCAAATCCACCCACGCAGTTGTCCCAGATATTAGCCCTAACCCCTTTACCCTTTTAATCTCTCTCATTGACCTCTGGGGAGCATTTCTCCCATTTTACCTGCCTGTTTTCTTTTTCTTTCTTCTTTTTGATTTTCAGTTGGACTAACCCTTTTAGCTGTTAGCTGTACCTGCCTCCTTTGTTGAATTCTCTCTCACTGACCCTTTTCACCGTCTCTCTTTATGATCTGCATTTCTGGTTTTTACGGCCGATGGTTGAAACTGTGCGCAGGTGTTTTTAGTGGCCTGCAAGCAGTTTCTCCATCTCTTAAAGCAGCAGTTCACTCCAAAGACAGAGCGATGTGACACAGTGATAGATATATGTTACACTTATGAACAGCCTTCTGATAAGTGTCTGCAAAAGGCCTTTACTATTAAGGGACGGTTTGGTGCATGTCCATGTATTGTCAGATATTAAGCTACAGCACCAGCATGAATTTTTGGGGGGAAAATCACAGAGAACTTACTTTGGTGTGGACTGCCTCTTTAAGTTAGTTAGTAAAGATAAGATTCTTCCAGTGCTGCCTTTCCTTCTCAAGTTGTTTATCATCACAGGACCAGTTGAAAGTTTGCATTGGAACCATTTTGCTTTACCAGTAACTGAATGGCTAGTAAACAGCTCCTCTTTTTTAAGATTCTAATGCAACTGCATGTAAAAGAAAAATACATATGAATAAAAAATAGATGCATGTGCTCTGCCTGGTTTTAAAGAGCTGTAAGAAGTTAATCAGAAGCTACTTTAAAGGGTCCGATCACCCAAATTACAAACTAACATATTTTCCTACTTGCCATGCAGATAGTTTAATTCAGATTTTATGATATTTTGAGATATCTGCCTTTTGAAAATGTTGCCTCCAACAAAATACAGTTAAGACGAATGGAAATGTGTACGCACTAGTCAAATTAGTGTATAATTGCAGTGTGTCTCCCAAAAACAGTTTTCTTTAGGACAATATTATCGGTAGAGAGTAGTTCCAATGGAAACTGGCCACAGTAAGGTTTCTTCATTATCCAAAGTGCTTAGGGCATTTGAATTTTTCATATGATTTGTGATGTCAAAGAGAACATGATTCACCTTTTGTATGTATTGGAGTGGCAGCATACATTTCAAAGATAGATATCTTAAAATCTGGATGAATAACACAAAACTATCTGCATGAGAAGTGTATGAAAATGTTTTTTTTTTTTGTAATTTGGGTTAGCAGACTCTTAACCACCAAACTATGTGAGTGTTTGAAACAAATTGTGTACTTCTACTTGCAAACTTGACATTCCCTTCAAAGCACAGGTGTAAATATTGAAGGACTTCATACAGACAGTGTGGTTCTGATTGCCAGATGCCGCAGCACGCTTAATTTACTAGTATTCAATCAAAACTGTGGTGAAATCTATGCTCTGTATGCATCAGCACACCTGGAATGAAACGCGATGCTCATTACCACTACTTTTCAATTGGAATGGATCTGTTACATTACACCATATCACCTTAGCTCGTGTGCATATATTAAACTGCATCCAATTGGCTGAGCACTGAGGTGGAATATTATGCAAATTCCTAATAACAAGTGTACATGATTGAATTCACTCAGTCAGCAGCCAGAGCTCTGCACACATACAGCACATATACTCAAAATGTGTGTTTGCGCGTGTGTGTGCACATGTGCACTGACGCACACAATCCACGCTCTGTTTGCTAACCATGTCTGTCAGTGCACAGACATCAGGTATTAAAACTGTCAAATTACTAAAGCTCACAGCAACAGGGCCGAGCTGCTCTGCTTTTTACCGGGATTTGAAGGGGGAAATAATTCATTTGTTCCGATCTTCAACCTCAGGCTGTCTTTCAAGAGTTAAATTGTTATTTTTAGTGTAGAAGAAATAAATCTTAAGCATAAAGGGACGGGGGGGGGCAGGGGGGGGGGGGGGGTAATGCTTGCCAACAAAGCCTGGGGCCATTTTGTCTCGTTGGCTTCTCACAGGGATGGAGTAGCCATTAAGGGAACAATTACATGCACTTGTAAGCTTGCAGAAGCAGAAACTAATTAGGGCTATTTTGGAACGTCTTCACTTGATGCACAAAAATAGTACACAAGTAGTTCTCCAGGTTACAAAGTATTTAAATGAACCCTAGAGAAAAGCAGGATACAATGGAAAAGTTAAGAGGGAAGGACAAAGTTGCTCCTCACTCTAAATAATTTTGTATCTGACCTTGAAAACATTGTCTGAAATCAAAGTAGCTTGTCGTGGCAATATTTCAACTTCCAGTTTTGTAGAGTTCTCATATAAAATGAATTCTTACACAATTGAGCAAGTATGAAACTTCAGAGTGTTCAGATTACCAGTAATTGGTGTCATGGAAAAGCTTATGAGCGCTGTATTGTTAATGAAGTTGATTTAAAATGTCTGCAAGAACTTGCAAAGACAGCCGCCATTTACTTAATCACTTACATGCTTAAGAGAAATTGTAACTTCCATTGTAATTTGTTTTCAGACTCAACTTAATCACCTGCAGGACAAAAAAAAAGCACCTCACGCATACAAACAGCCAGCCCCGCTTACTTTATTTCCCTTATGCACAAACCATCGCCAATTAGTTCAACGCAGCACAGGCATCACTGTACAAAACCTGGCTGTTTACATAACCTACCACGCTGTCTATTTTTAACAATATGGATGTAATCATAGAGTGCTTCTCTTCCTACGGCGCTGTGGAGGAGCATGAGGGTTGTTCTCCAAACCATATCACAGCTGCCACAGAGCACCAGGCTTCAAAACCCAGCAGAGTGACGGTCTGTCACTCACCCCATCACGTCTGTCTGTCACTCTGCATCTCTCCCCATCCTCCTCCTCCTTCAAATCTGCTCATCGCTCATAGATTCACTCATTCTCTCCATCTCCCTTTTTCTTTTTTTTCTTAGCTCTCTGGCTTTCATCCCCACTCCTTTTCTTTGCTTTCTTTGAGTTCCCTCACATTCACTCCCCTCTTCATTGCCAGTTTGTCAGCAAGGTTGAATTTCATCCCTTCATGTCCCTCTTCGTTTTTTTTCCCCCTGGCTGTCACCATCCCTCTCTCTCTCCTTCACTCTCTTCCCTCCCTTGCCTCCACTCATGCAGCCCATCTGTCTTTTTTACCTTTTGGCAGACTTGGGTATCTCTATATTAAGCCTCCGCTGAGTTTAGAGCGTGTTGAGTTGACACAGAAATATAATGTGACAAGTTAGAGACGAATACTGGCTCTGAAGTTACGTATGTAAACATTGAAGGGAAGATGTGAAACGAGTGTAAAGCGGCGTTAATTAGCACCTCCACTTGAGGGGACGATTTCTGCCCATTAATAGACTTTTTCTAATTAAGAGTGATTTTTTTTGTTTTTTTTATAGATGTAAATACCAGTTTTTAGTATCCAGGCGCTCATAACGCTCTGCAAAGAAAGCCATTCATGCTGTTGACCAACACCTCCTGTGCGCCACCTAGCTGCTCGCCAGACTGTCGGTATGATTCACAGGGTATTAATTTCACTGTGACCGGTGGCACCATATGTCCCACATACCCAGTTATTGAGTCATCCAGCCCGCTCCTGAGACATGTTGTGACAGGTTGTTTGTAGGCTCTGGTTTTGTTTACCTCAGCTGCACGTTTCACCTCCTATTGTGCCACTTGACTCATACCCCCTTAACCAGGAGGCACCCTTCAATGGACCTGTGGCCACAGTGAGAGGGAGGGGAGAAGGGGCGGGAGGGGGGTTGTCGCAGTCGCAGTCCAGGGGGAGTGGATGACTCACAGGTACCAGGGCACCACAGGGGTGACAAGAAGCAGAAAGCACTGAGATGAGAAGAGCCTTTCACCTCTCATTTACAAAAGCTGCACACCACTGCCACCGTAAGGACACTGATCAGTTAGAACCCAAAAAACTTGAATCCTCGTGACCATGCCGCAGAGCTGATTGGCGGCCTGTGTAATGAGACCCCCCCCCCAAAAAAAACTGTCTCAAGATTAAAAGAAGAGGTATTAACAGGCTCACTGCGGCATCACTTATGATTGCCTCTCCCACTGGAATTGCAATTATGATTTATGACTTTTTAATGTGGTCATAAGTCGAGGCAATCACAAGAATAAATGGCTGAAAATTGAGGATTGTTAATTGGAAGTTCCATTCAAAGCACTATTTCCAGATTATAGTGTACCACAGTATCTCTGTCTTTGTTGGGAAAATGGTTGCAAAGAAATCCTTGAAAACGAATGTAGTGATACATGACAGAGAGATGATACGGCTCTACAAGCACACCTGCTAAAGGTCTGGCTACAGATAATGAAAAGCAACATAAAAACTAGACTTTCACAGCAGCTTCATGACCTAAATAATAAACTCTTTTGAAAAATGATTGGCCAGAAACTGTGTACATACAGATCAGTCATGACACGTCAGATAAACCGTGTTTGATTCTAATTTTACTGTAACTGACCCCATTTGTAACAAGATACTGTCATATTAAAGGTTTATGACGACATGAGGTAAATGAATTGTCTTTCCATATCATGGGTTGTGTAGTTATCGTGGTGTCAGATGCCTTTGGAGGATTAAGACAATGAGTTTGGATTGCACTCATGTGGATCACTGATAAGATTTGACTGAACTCTATCAAGCCTTTCATCAGGTTTTCTACCTCTGTGATATCCTTTTATATTTCCCTCCATTGGCATACAGTGTAGAAGACCTTATTGGTCCTAACACACACACACACACACACACACACACACACACACACACACACACACACACACACACACACACATTACCTTTAATATCACTGTCTCAGGAGTTTATGTAGGAGGTTTATTTGCATCTTCCAATTCAACTAAAAATAAGATCATTTCAAGTCTCAAAAGGACTGTAGAAATTCATAACTTTTGGCAAATTTGGATTTTGTTCAGGTTTCATCGTAACGCTAACTGAAAAATCTTGACACGCCAGGGAGGGTTGGACAATAAGATAATATTGTGCATATCTTTAGACACTTAAGATTTTTCTACATTGTTTCTCCAGAGATCACTTTTCCTTCAGTTTCTCTGGTTGTATGAGGCCATGCGGACAATATTACAAATCAAAGGTTATAACCGCTTAGTTGCAATGTTGAATTGATAGGATTTTTTACTACAGTGTGATGAAGTAGCTGATATCTGGTTATATTATCAGTGAACAGTATCTCCCTGAAAATTTACCACATCAGGATATACTTTATATCACCACCAATATACATAAAATATTCATCCAGAAGAGCATTTTCATGAATTTCTATAAATATCTTCGCATGAATAGTTTTCTGGAGCAAAGACTCTTCATTCTCTCACGTTTGGGTGACTTATTTCAGAGAAAAGATTAATGCAGACCTAATTATTGAAATGGTCTCCCTTCTACTCCTCCACCAATCACCATCCTCATCATCATTCTGAACATCTCATAAACTATCATTAAGCCTGATTTAGACATCATCATTTTCTATTTTCATTCCTCAACTAAGCTTTAATTAGCTGTTGAATTTAACGCATTTGGAACACCTGCATTTTTTCCCTCCTTGGTGCAGCTCAGCCATCCCCCTCCGCAGACTAATCAGTTTCACAGAAACTGTCATTAAGGGCGGAGAGAAGGGTCTGACACCACAGATGGCAGCAGCCTCTTGCAAATGAGCTCTGATTACGAGAGGTGGCAGGTTTCACTCCTGTTATCATCGCTGTCTTTCACGCCATTAGGCTAACACAGTGCTAGGGTCACATCACCCAAGGACATTTACATGGTAGATTTACCTTAGCTAAATAACCTTGTGTTTTCAGTGCACTGTTGCACAGATTGTCCCCTCTGCTTCATTTTGAAAGAATTTGACAACCTCATTTGACTCTGTGTTGGCAAAGGCATTACAATTGGTAAGCTATTTGATAGACCTGTTATTTTTGGCTCGTTCATCGTACCAGGTGCTCTTGCCCCTGATCCTCACATTGGAAAGCAAAGTCTGTGAAAATGACATCAGGTTCCTGCTGCTGTCCTCCCATCAATATTTAAAGCTTCAACTCATTTCAAAGTTGATTTCTCACTGACTGGGGAGCTCTTGGCCTCTGCCAGTCTGAAGGGAAAGCATAGGTCCTGGAAAGAAAGGCTGTATTGATCTATTAACAGTGGAAGGAAAGGAAGCCAAGAGCGTAGTTCAAACAACTCTCCCATGCTGTTTCTCCACATAGTGAAGCCCCTGTAAACACAACCTGTCTGTCCCAGCTGCTACTTGACCTATATTAGCTCTTGAAAATGAATGTTTTTTTCTTCTGTCTCAGTCAGAAAAGCTCTAACTCAAGTACCTTTTTCTCAATATTTTTCTGTTTTAAAGGTGTGAGACGGCCACCGGAGCTGGACAAGACCCATCACAGCGTCCATTATACGCTCCTGATCGCTTGTGTTTTGGTGGCCTTCGTCCTTGGCGCCTTCCTCTCTGGCTTCCTGGTCTCCTGCTACTGTAATCACACGGGCCACAAGACCAAGAAATTAACAAAAGATCCTGAGGCCCCGATTCCACACGCCCTATCACTCCGCAGCCTGGCGAAACTCAACGGTCTCTTGGACAGCCAAAGCAAGGATGACAAGCTGGAAGTGTCATCTCCAAAGATCTACAACTCTTTCTTTGCCAACGGCAAGGAGCATCACCAACCGAAGAGAAATGGACATCATGGAATGACCATGGGAGATCTGGTCCATCCTCACCATCACCACCTCCATCATTCCTCTGAGCTCTCAGGTCTGCCTACACCTGACTCGACCCCAGAACTGCCCATCAAGAGCATGAAAGCGTTCAAGAACCAGTGGGAGAAGAACCAGAATTGCAACAATGCCAAGGAGCCAAAGTCTCACAATACTGGCTCCAGGCCCAGCTCTGCACTGCTTCCCCAACAAGTATTCCCCTACTCCCATAGCCTGTCCAATGGGCAGCCTCTGGTAGGTCACCTCCATCCAGAGGAACGCAAAATCCACAACGTTGAACGCGTATTATCTCAGCAGCCTTACCCTGGTTACTCTCAGAAGGTGATGGAGGTTACCTCACTGGATGAGCTCCTGAAGCACATCCACGAGGCAAGCAGCAGCAAGAACTCACAGTTAATAAGCCCATCCGGTCTGATGGCCAGTGGTGGATGCCAGCTAGCCTTTGCCAACCGCATTCAACCTCAGATCCCTGAGACAGAATCAGCACCCTACTACAGCTCATCCACTTTACCCCGAGACAGCCTTACCCGACGCATGGATGTTCCTCCAGATATCCCCCCACACCACCAGTCCACCCTGGAGAGGAGGCACTCCTCCCAGAGGCACTCGCTGATTGCTGCAGCCACAAAGATGCCCAATGGAGGTGGAGGAGGGGTCGTCGGAGGAATGATCCCTCGCCAGCACAGCTTCAGCCAACGAAATGGCGGGCCCCACCAGCCACCTCCCCTCCTAGCACGGATGAACTCAACGGGAAGTGCCTGTGAGGTTCACTACCCCCTCATCCCCAATGGGTACCTGACACGCCAGCACAGCTACAATGGAGATCAGCAGGAGATCCAACACAGGGGCGCTATTGTTCGCCGGGCCGCCTCTCTCAAACCCGACGTCCCACCCAAGCCCTTGTTCATACCTGCCACGTCCCCCGTTAACCAACAGGGAAAGTTCAACTACTGAGGAGGTAAACTCCTGGACTAAAGAGGGAGTCTCCCTCATTGTGTCTTCTTAAAGGAACTTCCCTTAGAAGAAATGCAGTGGGTTCGAGGTTGCAGACCTTCACCAGAAAACACAACCAATCGTGTGGCAGCCAGTGTCACTGTGGACAAAAGCCTCAACCAAACATGTTTTTTCCCCTTCTTTTTGTCCAACGAATATCTTTGTACCATATTGGTATTGCTCAGCTACTTGCTTATTATAGAACCGCTGACTTGGGTGACGTGACGCCACCTCCTTATATTAGGCTGCCAATGTCCTCAGTGTGGATTTACAATGCAACTTAGTTTTTGGACGCATTGATGTTGGAAGAACTACACATCAGTCATCTTGAAGACTTGTAAGCCAGAGGCTTCTGCGATGCTTAGATTCATGCTTTTGCTTAACCTTTTCTGATGTAGTGTTGGTAACCAGTCCCCGCCCGCCCCACCCTCGAATGTGTTTATATTATGCATGTGTGTGTATATATATGTGTGTTTATATCCACACCGTATATGTATACATATACATATGCAGTATATGTAACCTGTGGTGAAAAGTCAGCAAATTCCCCTGAAAGTAGTTATGTCTTTGCCTTACTATACTCTTTCATCTTTGGGCATATTAAACGATCCCCTACCCTAGGAAATATCTTAGGGACACCAAATCATGCACTTCATCAACACAACTCATTGTCAGTTGGCTAAAAACAATTAACCACATTTATTTGTGTTGACAAGAGAAAGGAAACACTTCAACAATGCAGCTATACTCGTTATTTTCTCTTTTCTTCTCCCGTCCCAGCATATGTCAGGTGATTTAATCGGGTCCATTAAAGTTCCTTGAGAATGTTTCTATAAGATTGGTGCTCCACAAATCTAGTGGGTCTAACGTCCTCTGAAATGGAAATTAACTATACCGTGTCAGCTAAAATATTTTGGACCCAAAGAGGACAAGACAAACATGCCATGCCATGCCATGCCATCTGAGAGAATGAACATAAAATATAGAACAGACTGCAGTTATTATAATTATTAACTTTGTGGCTATTGGTTGTAAATAAAGGAATAATTACTAGCCAAATTTTAACTGTATGTGTAAATGTGTGCCTTATTTAATAATAGTGTGTGACATGGGGAGTAGGGGTTAATGCAAGGGGCTCAGATGGCTACTATGCTACAGTATATTGTAGTTGTTTCATTTTCTATGGTCGTCAGTATGTGTCATACAGTATCTATTGTATATTTGAAGAGTTTCATTCCAGAAAGAGATATTTGTCATTTAAAATTTTGTCACCTGTTCTGATAAATTGATAACTGCGAGTATGATTGTAAAACTCACTAATGAGTAGTATTTTATGTTATATCTTGTATACTGAGCCTTTTTTTTTTTTTTTTCACAAATTAGCATCTAATTTTTGGAAACATTGAACACCAGATTATTCTTGAATTGATAGTGTTTTGGAATGAAACCCTTCATTTCTATTTGTCTTTTTTTGTTGTTGTTGTTTTTTTTTATCCCAGAAGTGTGAGCCTGCAGATTTTTTGGGGGAGTGTTGGGCAAAGCAAGTAGATATAGCCACAGACTGCAGATATTCAGGTTTGACTGCCTCCGTATTATGTCACTTTCCACTGGGTTTCATTGGGTGCCACTGTTGACTTCATACTTTATTTTTCTCTTAGCAGTAGCATTAGCATATCTTTGGTTTTCTAAAGGAGCAGTTCAGTTACTCCTAAGTTATCAACTACAGACTTGAAGCCATTGTAGAAGTCAGATTTTACTGATGGATGGAGCAAATACATCCATCAGTACTTCATGTTCAAAAAATTCAAAAAATATTTTCTAGCTCTTATTTACAAGATATAGTTGAGAAAAATGAAATGAAAATGAAAATCTCCTGTTGTTGGATGATGTTTAGAAACTGGACTTCTACAATGGTTACTGCTGTAGATTTTGACTTACCCGGGTGTCACCAGGTGTCAACTTCAATAAAGAAAGCAAACAAACTAGAGTGGAGATAACGTTTCTGTTTCGGAAATGTGTGGACACATGAAGAAGTGCAATGATCCCTGATCCGACAAGCTGAGATTGTCTCTTGGATCGATTCTTGGGAAGCAATCGTGGAACGGGTCGCCGCCGAACACCTGCTGAGGGTTGTCCTCAGAGATGGTGTTGCCAGTTGGCTCTGCCTCAGAAATAACACACCTTCAAAACTCTCCCTGTTGCACTTTTCAGCAGAGTCACTTTGGCCACGGTTGACTGGAACCCTGATCAATTTTGTGTAAACAACACTACGCTATTTACTGTAGCCTATATGAAAATGGTGTTTATTGATTGAAATTTCCCAGAGCTCATTTGACCCAATGAAAAGTTTTCTATTCATACTCCAACTCCAGTAAATGAAGGAAAATACGGCCAACCACATTTGTCGAGAGGAAGGAAAAAAAAAAAAAAGTTGATTTAGGAATTAACAGGCAGCAGAGCATTAAATAGCCTTTCGAACAGCAGATACAAAACATCCAACTTGATTTAAGGTCGTGACCATAATGTGTCAGAAGAGGAATTGTTGCAGCTACAGTGTTTGATGAGTGGAAGTGTGTTTTGTTTTTTTAATCTGCCGGTGACAGATTGTATAGGAGAGGGAACGGTCTCCCCTCTAATAGCTCTATCAGTATTTGATTTGGTGTAAATACATTTTATCTGGGCGGGGTCTCATTGATTCAGTATTATGTTCTCTTCTGTTTGATTTCCAGGCTTCGCCTCTTGAATTACTATGAATTTGGTCTCACAGAATACCATTGTACGTCTGTTATACTAGGAATAAAATAAAAATATGATGCAAGTGTCTCACTGGTGAATGTGTCAAAATAATCCTGTATAATTGACTGCAATTCAATACAGTAGCCCTGTGCTGCCTTTTGATATGTGCAGTTTTTGTTGAGGCTCGGCCAAGTGTTGATTTCAAGTCTGTGGTCAATTGTGCGTTTGCACTTAGTGTTACATTGGATTGCATTACCTCCACCAAAGATTTTAAATCTTCAGTTCCACTTGTCTGTCAGGATCTTTCACATTTCAATAGATAGGAGCAAGGGTTTCATTTTATTGTTGCAATTTTCTTTAAAGATTTCTTAAAGAAATACTTGTTTGCTGTCTGAATTACATAAAAGGATCAGTTTAAAATATGCAAGGTCTAAAAAGTGTCTGTCCAGTGGGGGTAAAAACCCTCATTGCAGTCTTAAGAAAGTGCTAATACCCATTGTTTTAATACACAGGGGGCAGCAATGAGCCTGTAACAGCTAAGCACAGCAGCATGAGACAACAAAGGCAGCCACACTCCACATGCTTGAACAAGCTACAGAAGTCAGTTTTATGCTTTATCACATGTATTCAGACAAGCTGTCTCTTTTGGAGGCTTTGAGTGTTTCAAACAGATGTCAGTTAAAGTTCAAGAGCAGCACAAAGCCGCAACTGTATTATACACTCTTCTATTATAGTTATTCAGATTTGGCTTCCAGGGAGTATCCCAATCCTGTTGTGACTTAACCCCTAATAAAGCAAACAAGGCATTTCCCAAGATGTTGAACTATAACATTAGATATGTTCACACCCCAATGTTTGTATGCACATTATCAATCTGTGCATAAAAAACACTAAGATTCATAGAAAAAAGCCAAAATATCTCGGAAAAAAAAGTTTGGCCGACACAAAAAAAGATACAATGCAATAATTGGTATTTGGATGTGATAGTTTGCCTGCGTCTTCTATTGTAGACAAAGTGGTCATGACATTTTCTGTTACTGAAATATAACATTGAGCCACTTTACTGGCGGTATCCCCTCTCTGAGTGCTTTCCACTATCTCACAGGTGTTTCTTTTTTCCACCTTCTGTACAAACTACAGCACATTTTCTAGGACAGACACTCAGTACGGTACATGTTAATGCTATGTGAATATAATGAATTGATAGAGTTCTTCCATGTTCACATTATGGAGCACCTTGCTGCACAAACTGTAATTTAATCCTTTAAGATTTGCTGTTTATTTTAACAGCATCCATGTGAAGGTGAGTATGAGGACACAGAATGATTCACTGCCTCAGGTTTACCAAATTAGCATAATTGATTAGTGCATCATGAAGAGCCTCTTGGTCACGACAGCCTCTTTTTCTCTGCTGAGAGTCTTTATTTTTCAAAAAGGAAAAGACAGGATTGTATTAACAAAATGACAAGAAGTCAACACCACGTCTGTGCATAGAAAGAGCTTCCCGTTTGTGTGAAGCATCATGTAGCTTTAAAACTTTGATGCATGCTGTGTGCTTTGAGGTTTTATACACTGCCTCATTACAGCAGGGACAAGTCATAGAAATCAGGAATTTATCTGAATAAAAATGGACTCGAGTTAAAAGAGCTCTTAGAGATTTGACTTACCAGCTATGATCTGGGCCTCTATGAAAGTGAAATACACTCAAAAACGGCTCAGTTGTTGGACATAGTTTTTGGTGAAGTGGAGCATCCATCTCCATTGTTATTAGACTCCACCACAGAGCGAATATCGTCATTTCCACTCCGAACAAACCAAACTCTGGAGTGTTTACAGGGGTAATTTTGAATTTAACTGCTGAGTCACATTGACTAATAGACTCCCTGCAGTCTGTTACATAAGAGATAATAAACAGTCCTGGTGTGAACACAACCCTAGAGTGAGTAAACATCCAGGAGGTTCATAGGGAGACATTTCATCATTTTGAGAAACATTTCTGTAGGGTTTATGTCGGTTGATGCAAACACCATGTAGACATTTTGGTTTAAGGATAATCATTCTAACAAGCAGCAAGCAGATTAATTTTACTGTTCGCACATACCATTTAAATAGGTTTGGTTTTATTTGCCCAGGTATTAAGATTTTTGTGCTATTACTCCATTAAAAAGTAGTTCAGACAGACTTTTCAGTGGATTATCCGGACTAACAGGGATGTTTAAATGTTATCTCAAAATTCCTTTAATCTCCATTGTTTTACGATGGTAAAGTCTAAAAGCTGAGTAAATACAAGCAAAAGTCCCTTCATGGCTGGATACTGCATAGGCAAATGAAAAATGTGGGTTACTTCCCCCGTAATTTGAATGAGCCACACATAACGGTGCTCATTTCAAGGAAATAAATCAGCACAGATTTATCCTTGAAACATTACAAGAAAAGCACGTTTTTCAATCATCCTCATATTGTGTTTGTGACTGAACTCTCCACAGGTTCCTCTGTTCAGGGTTTTTGTGCTGGTTGATTACAAATGAGCTGAGATGATCTTGGATAAACCTATTTTGGTGATAAAGCAAAATCATTTTTTTCCCCTTTTTAATATATGCAGTCAAATGACTCTGATGGGTAGTGAGGTTGACCTTTTAGCCGAAACAGTTCTCCTAATGAGGTGGTATCGATTAGTTTATGCAATTATCCTCCCAGCAGTCTATTAGATAATCATGTCTGTGTTTGTGAGTGTGTTCTCTGGCTGTGTATTACGGGGGAGAAGAGGTGACTGGAAGATAGTGGTGTTTGTTGCAGCCGGAAATTGAACCCAGGCTGGATAATGGACAGCGATTAGCCGCTGCATAATTATTGGATTCCGACAAAACGCCAGTCGATGGCCCACAGTCTCAGAGAGGTCAGGCTTTTCTCAAGCCTGTTTTGCACGTTTCTACTCAGATGGCTGTTGATGATGAATGAGTGCTGATGGAAATAAGCCTACGCTGAAGTCATCATTCGACTCTCGTCAGGAAGCCTGATCACTGCACAGATTGCTTCAGTAATTTCACGTGCAGCGTTCCCATTTGAATATTTGTGTTCAGGTGGGACATAACATAAGGTGGGTTGTCCTTCGGAGCTGGGTGTCTCGAGTCCCGATGAATATCTGTAATAATAAAATAATAATTTATACTTCTTTTAGTGCTTACTTAGATGTTTATCACGTTCTGTCCTGCTCATTATTGTCTGTCTGTGTGTCAATCAATGTGTCGTCTTCAAGGCTGTTGCTTGCCTATGATGCTTGCAGCTCTTCTGACAGAACCAATTAGTATGCTAACAGTTAGCTGTCATGCTGAAGACAGAGTGAGTCGATCTTTTCTAAAGAGCTCCAGGAGGCTTACTTCTTCCTTCGTAAAGTACCCAGCAACCAAAATGCTGCGTATGAGTACGTATCTGGTTGCACACAGTGGAATTACTGCTATAAAAGATCATATTAAGACGGCCAAACATGAGCAGTGGTTTTCCCTGAGAAAGAAAGACTTGAATTGAATTCAGAATATTACACATCATACATTTATTTAAAAAAGAAACACAAAAAAACCCAGAATAATCATTCAAATGGAAATTTGGCCATTAAGATTAATTATTATTTTTTCATTTCATTGGCTTTTTTTTCTTCCCAGGAATTTTGTGCATCACTGACTGAGATTTAACAACGTTTGAACCGGTCTCTCAGTTAGCCTGGAGCTACGTCCAAATCCCTGATTCAAAAATCCCAAACTTGCAAGCAAGTCTGACATTTAAACATTTTTTGTATTTTTTGCTTTGTTTTGTGTTGTGAATATGAATGTGGTCGAAGTCCTCCCGAGATGCTCTACTGCACACAATTTTAATCTCTAACGATTTTGATCTCTAATCCTTTAACCTTGTCTGCTCTTTAGATGTCCAAAAAAAAAGGAAAACTGTGTATGAAAACACCATGGTGTGATTGACAGTGAAAAAACATTTTCCAATTACAGTACATGGTCCCCTACCTCCCTTAATCTGTCTGACCAGTGACTCTTTGGATTTTTTTTACCCCTTTAAAATGGGTTTCTGTGTTGTCAGCCATTTCAGCGTGACCTACCGCACCTTCCCCACACCCCTCCGGCCTTCCAAAAAAATACATTTCCTGTGGAAACGTGGTATATGCACCTAGAAATGACTTTTTTTCCCCCCATGTCTGCACCCTGGCAGCAGCACGCTGACAGCTGGCATTACAATTCATTATGTCTCTGCCAGAAAAGGCTGCAAAGAGCCAGGGAGAAGCTCTCACCATATTTCACTATCGAGATCTGTCAGTGAAATCATTATAGACACTGACAAGTTCCCAGTGAGTTATTTTTTTATTTTCATTCATATAAAACAGGCTGATGTTTGGAAAACACAGATGCTGGTTGCGGGAGACACAAACTGGTTCCTGGTCCCCTGCTTGAGGTCATGCTCCTGCACTCCGTCAGCATTTCGTGGGTTTTTCCAAGGCCCCTCTTCATATTTTCTCATTCATCACTGTCACCAGTTTCAAAGTATAACCTTAGAGTACTTTTCTGCCATCCAGCAAATACTGAAGCTGTGCTGAACCCATCCCCTCTGGATGGGGAGGGGTGTTTATAAACTATGTAGCCCAAGAGGTGTAAAACTTAAGCTAGCTCACAGCTTGATTACAGGATTTTGTTTCCGTAAAACAGCCATGATTGATATATTCAATATTAACACCTTATACAAATGTGTTATGTCAGAAGCGTTGCTCATAGTGATGAACCTCCAGAGAGTTCACCTGCTCGTCTCAGCGTTATATTTGTTTTTTATTTAATTAGCACTAATATAAAAATAGAGGAAAGCTGCAAATCGTCCCATTGGAACATGAAACCTGCAAATGTCTGTTAGTTGGCTAGTTGATTATAGTATTTGTTTAAAGCACCAATAATTAATATTCTTATAGTAACAGTATATCAAATCTCAGTATGTAATGTGTTGGTAGTGGCTCATAGTGATGAACCTACAGAGAATTATCTGTTCAGCTTTACAGCGAGTTTAAGCTAATTGTTTAGCTGTCCGGCTACAACTTTACTGTTGTGGTTCACTTTCAGAGCTCTCATAGTGTTGTTGTTCCAGAGAAAAAGCTTTAAAAAGCCACTGTACACCACCTGCTCAGCACCAAACAGCAGACAGACACAGTTAGCTGTAGGCTAGCTGGTGAACACAGTGGAGCATTTAGCAGCTAAAGCTAAACAGCTAGATAGTTTGATAGAGAGCAAAAAGAGAGTGAATATTGGACTTACATCAACCAGGTGGACAGAAACACAACTCCAACTCCGTAACTGCTGGATGTGAAAAATTGCTTGCTAGCTAGTTCACTATATCAACTTCAAAGGTGTTGTTACTATGTTCTTCTTGCTTCCCCCAAGTGGCCAGAAAGTGTTATTGCAGGTTTAAACAAACATTGCAGCTAAAAGCACAAGTTACTTTACTATAATTTACTAATAAATTGAGCCATATTCCTACAATGTACTTCTCGATTATAACTCCTGCATATTATTTATTCTGTGTATACATAGTTATACTTATTTTGACTTAGAAGGACAGATGATTACTGTGTTTTAAAGTCAAGAAAATTGTGGTTATTTTGTTTGCACTAAGAAAGAAAACACCTTAGTTTTACACCTTAACCATCCTATACACTCTTTATGTAAAGATTAACAGGTAACAAGTAAGCCAGACATAACATAACATAACATAACATAACATAACATAAAAACTAGTACATTTACTTTATTATTTAAAAGGCCCAAGTGAAGCATTACCTGCTGCTTATTCTCCCTAAACTCATCAAATTTTGTATTGTGTTTTTTAGTTTTGCACTTTTTAATCAACCTCCAAAAAAAAGTGATCTCCAAAGTTAAAACTTTGGAGGTCACTTCATCTGTTATGATGTCTTTCTTTTTTGTTTGTTGCGTCCGAACAGGTACTGCAATAGTTGCTAATTTATCGACAATAATAATAATAATAGTAATAGTAATACATTGTATTTAAAGGCGCCTTTCTTGGCACTCAGACACACAGTACAGAATTACTGAAATTAAAAACACATTAAAAAGAAGCAACAATACAAATAAAATATAAAAATAAAGACAATATAAAAGTGACAGAACAATTGACATCAGATGGAATGGACAATTTTAAACAGATGTGTTTTTATTTTAATTATTTATTTTATTTAAGATGCCTGTTACTTAATTTTCCAAATTTAAGCTTGAGGACTGAATTTCTCTTTGTTGTACCAAGTACGAAGTAACATACTTTGTATATATAGTGGTATAGTTGTTGAAATATTTCACACTGCACCAAATCCGACTACCAATCGGAGTGTGTCTCTGATGACTGTCACCTTTGTCATCCATAATGTCATCTTGGATCAATGGACAATTTTTCTCTTTTAAATTATCATTTAACTGAGTGACTGAAGTCTTTGGTTGGGTCACCTTAGCTTTTTCTTGGGATTGTATGCAAAGGCTGCATTCCTGCTCACCAACGAGACTCGATTTAAAAGATCTGACAAAGTGCCTCATTAAAGTGAGCATTAATTTGAGCTGGTTAAACACCCCGGCACGACTTTCATCTCATTTTGTGACAGAAACCACTTGCTGAAGTTGACAGTAAAGGAAGTTCTCAGTTTTAAGTCGGCAGCTGGATCTTTTCCTGTCAGGATGAATTGTGAAAGAAGGGTGAAGGAGTCGGGCAGAACTTATCTGAAGTCCCTTTTTCTAATTAACTTCTCAAGGCTTTGAAGTATCTTGTGTGTTAACGCCTGAGAGGAGGACGGGTGTTAAAATGTCTGCAGTTGCCCAGTGGGATGGATGTCATCATGGTGTCGAGGTTGAGCATTTTGGGGTCATTATGCTTATTACCAGTGGTCAAATATAACAGTGTATTATGTAGCTGAAATGCTCCACAGGGCTGAAGCTTTAGTCAGACAATTTATCTGTTGTTTTGTCAAGCAAAACTGCTCACATTACACTTAATATCCATTGTCAGTATAAGAAAATTGATTCAAGCATTTTGAAGTAAATTTCACTAATAATACAAGCATTAAGTTAGATTTTCAATGGAAGACTGTTGCTTGGAAATTGTTGGAAAGTGTTTTTACAGTGTGGTGTTGCTAAAGGATCTGAATACTTGGACTTATTTCTGGCGTCCACGATGTCCTGTGCTGTTTTTCATTTTCTGCATAGCCAATGTTAGGTGACTCACAGTTGAACCACTTTTAAGGCTTGGATGGGCATGAAACTCTCCTCGTTAGACAGATATTTTTAATCATTCCTGTAGTCACATATTTGTAAAACAAAGTCATGGTTCTAACAATTTAACCTACAAGAAGCATCCCATGTGATGACACGGAAGAAAGAAACACCTAGACAAAATAATATAAGGTCACAACCCTTATGTTTTCACTTTGATTACATCCCATTTTTCAGGAAGCAGACCTTTGTTGAAGAGCAAGTAGGAAAACAACAAGATAGGAGCAAAGGCATACAACATGGAAATGGTCTTAACTGGAGAGTACTGGACATAAACACCATCCCATCCTCAAGAGTGCATCCTGAGAAGTGGAGGACTACTGGTAGCCCTGTTGATGGCTCTCCACAGTCACAGTCAACGGTCTTGACACTGAGGCCACCAGCCAACTCATAACAAGTCCGTAACCACAAGGAGATGCTGACGAAGAGGACGCAGATGAAGAGAGGCAAGATTAAGATGTACACCACTTCAGTACCAAAGATCCTCAACATCAGGATGCTGTTTCTCAGGTTGGTGAATGTCATAGCAACCGGGCCTACAACAACCACAGCAACACAGACGACCCACTTAAGTTTTCCTTTATGTTGCCTTATCTTATTCCTCTGTGCTGTAGACCTTTGTTGTTGTTTATTAAAAACACATCAATGAGGCACCCTGCTGAACATATCTTCTTTGGAGCCATTTCTAAGTAAGCTATGATGACCACCATATCCAGGAATAAATTAACATGTCATGCAGTGCAGCAGTCAGGTTCATTGACATATTTTAATAGCTTTTTAACAACAAAGGTCAACATCACAGAAGAATAACAGAATAGGCTTTGGATACACACACACACACACACACATACAAAATACTTACTTAAAGACCGTGTAAAGTGAATTCAGACATTTTCTTCTAAACACTTTAAATATGTCATAAATGTATTTCTAAAAAAGGTGTAAAAAGCATTTCAACCATTTAGATTTGAATTGTGGAGCTAGGCTTCACAAACTGTGTTTCAAGATTTCTGTATTCAGGTTTCTGTACTATCCTTTTCTGTACTATTCTGTACTACCAGTGACGTGCGGTCAGGGGAGGCAGGTGAGGCCGTGCCTCACCTGTTATCATGGAAAAAGACTTTAAAATGAAAAAAATAATAAATGGTTATATTTGTCCAGTGATTTGCACTATAACGTTATTTTCTATCTAACTTTACCAGTTTCGGATTATTTTTAATTCAAAATCGCTGAATTTTCACATGTACTGATCAAACCACTATGGATTGCGCAATGACTCGGCTTACTGCGCTGGTATGCTATGCAGTGAGACAGTACAGCTGTACAGCTGTCTCTCTGTATGTCGCTATTAACATGTTCAAACACTTTTACTATATGAACTAAATTTCCAAAGTTTAGCTGATGATATAATGTACAGTGTTTGTAGCGTGTTTCGTGTGCTGAGCAGCATAAAACGGCTGCAAAAAGTCACTAAGTGAGGCACGCAGTTCTCCGGCCTCATGGCAGGGGGCGCTCCTGATCCCAGTGATTCTTATTACGACTCATTAGCTGCAGAATAAGTGACACAGTAAGCTACAACTACAGTGAGCAAGTCTGCAAGTGTATGTGTAAAGAAAGCTGATATGAGATTTTAAACATAACCTGTTAACTGCTGCCAATCAAATGGTGAATAAGCTACTCTGTAGGGTTCATATGTTTGTAAATCTGATTGTGATGAAGTCAGTGCCTCACCAGACATGAACCTCACCGCACGTCACTGACTACTACAGTCTACAGTTAGCCAGTTAGCTGAGTTAGCCACTAAGCTAGCCGTCGGGCTAGCAGCTGAGTTAGCAGCAGAAAGCTGTCAGACGTAGCGTCCATGTTGCTGGTAGAGGTGGTGACTTTGATTGACAGGTGACACTTGGAGAAAGAGGCTGATTTTTACACAACTTTGAAGCCTAATTTCATATATTTGGCGATTTTTTTTAATCATTCAAATTTGGAAGGGTTGTTAACAACACACTTTTCTGTGGTATGTCAAATTCAGAACACATATTTATTCTTTCTTTACACAGACTTTAATACGCAAGTCGGATTACTTTTTTCATTGCCAGTTTAGCTCTGCACATGAGATTAGTGGACAATAAGAAACATCTAGAAAATTGCCAGTCAAATCTTTTTTTAATGTGCATATTTATTAATGTTAGTAAAGGTGACCATGCATGAACTAGACAGGTTACAATAGCTAACGTTGCTTAAATTTGAAAAAATAAAATAATCGTAAAGTAAAGTTGTATTTTACTCTTTGGGAATTAAAGCCACACATGCACAAGCTACACATTCCTAACACCTGTGAACGCTGCCACTGCCCCAATCAATAAGGAAGGTATCCCAAATAACAAAGCTACAGAAATTCGCAACAAACCCTGTCTTCTGGTAGTAAACTTAAAATCCCAGATTACCCAGCACTGTAAAAACAGACCTTTATGTTCAGATGGTTCAACCTATACACAAATAATAGAATATTTTGATATCTGTGGGAAAAGCTTTTCTATGTTTGTTTGACTGATGTTTCAAGAAACTGAGGCCTCTCACATGAAATGATAGAAGTGGCTAGTATGGCCAATAATAAGGTATCATCAGCAAACCTTCATACTTAATAATATAATATTCCTGCAGTGATCACAAGAGCACCTGTCGCAACCAAAACATATTACTGCAAACAGGCGTATTATGACCACACATGTCGATAGCAAAATAAGAAAAAATAGAGATTGTCCAATTTAACATGATAGCATCTCAATAGTCCCCCAACAGTCTCTCTAATGTCATAACATGTGATGCATCAGCTTCCTCTAGAGACTAGAGTGAAATGCACTTGACAAATGGCTTGTTAGTCCCTCATCTTACCAAAAAATAAGAAATAATCAATCACCCTCCAGGCCATATTTGCTTCCAGTTTACCGATCCAGGGAGCATGGAGGTGTTGTTTATGGCTCTCTGGGTAAATGGGGCTCATCATAACAAAGAGGACACAACCCCATTGCAGAAACACGGAGCATGTGAATCATATATATATATATATATATATTCTTCCTTTTGAATTTTACTATATTACATCAATCACTTGCTCCCTAGACTAGAGAAGAACATCAAATACGCTTCACTGTTAAACTATGTGAAACCGGACATTTATAGTCAGAAATTAACGTATTGAAAACTCATCAGGCTGAATAATATGAGGATGAGCTGTATAATATATGTGTAGGCCACATAATAGAGAGCTCCCTGCAGTGTGTAGATAATCACCACAGCAGCAGAGACCCTGATGCTCGATGCTCACATTATAGGGCAAATCCAAAATCACACGCATGGTCACACTTATCAAACACATCGCATCAGTGAATACCAGAATTGTATTGAGTCCCTTTATGTATGGTTTGCATACTTTTATACATTAATTTAACTTAGTAGAGGAAGGAATTCTGAATCTAAAAATGTCATTGAAATCATTGTAAGTGATCAGTTTTCTCTTCTAATATAGTATATTGTATATTAGCATTGCAATGTGCAGTGTATACATTTATTGCTATCTGTATTGTAAAATGTGTTTTCTGTAGCTAAACCCATGAGTGTCAAAGAAGCCCATAACATCAACTACAAGTGGAGCCAATAACTGAATGGCTGTTAGTGCATTTCAATATCTGACCAGAAAAGAGTCCAACATCATCTCCTCTTCCTCTCTCATATCTGAGCCACTTGGCAAAGACAAGACAAGCTATATGATGAAAAACAGCACCAGTTTTTGATTGAAGCAATTTTTCCGACACATGCAGGTATCATTTCTGTAACTCTTACCTAAAATAAAAGACGTGGTGTACGCTAAAAAAAACATGATTGTCCTTTATAGTGCTGTAGCGGGGGTGTACACCACCTCTCTTGTGCTAGCAATGAAGGATGAATAAACACATGCAGAACAATTACGATAGGGAAGCAATTTGGACAGTGACTCATACATAATAATGTTACACTGCCGCAAATAAATCTAATTCATACAGTTAAGAAATATACTTGTATGAAAAGTGCATAAACTCTGAAACACTGTCTTATCTTGTTGTGGCCATGTAAAGATGATACATTTCCATATTCCTCTGCTTGCAGCTCTATGACCGTGTGCACTAATATAATCTTGTCTTTTCAGAGACTATCTTGTTATTCAGCACCTGTTCACCAGCTGTCTTTTTTAGGATTTAACACCCTGGTCATCACCTGACCTCTCTCTATTCCTCAGTAGTACCTTTCCATACACCCATTGTCAATTCTGCTTAACACTCACATCAAGATTTTGACTATTTATTGCAACATTTTTGCATTTGTGTGATAATCTGGAACAAAGTCTGCTGTACATTCACCTGACATGCTGAAGATGCCCACCACCTAATTGATGTTTCGGTTTGCCAAAAGGGCCTTTTCTTTTCTGCTGGCTGCAGTCTTCCTCCTGTTGCCTTCGGGACATGAAGGAAGCCCAGATTCTGGTCCCAAGGATCAGCTGGTAGAAAAACAGCATCGCTATAATTTGTCAAAAACACATTTTTACATGCTCACTCTTCACTATGAAAATAATCCCAAATATGACTGAAAAAATGAAGTGAATGTTATGACACAAGCAAAGTTTCACATATGGAAACAGCAGGTTCAACAGATTTACTGTATTCAAGCAGTCCATGCATTGTTCACATATTTTTAGCTTTAAATGTGACTCATGCATGACTCATATAATAGGCCTACAATTAATAATGTTACATTCAACATAGTATACTAATACAGAAACATGAGACTTTATTAAAAAATCACAAATTATCATAATACAAAAAATAAGCTAAAAACAGACAGGTTTGCAATACAGAGGCCAAATAACCTAAATTTAGTACAATTTACAAACTGCCCTGAATGATTACAGACAATCATGATTAAAAACAGAATGTATCTCAAAGTCCCAAAAGTTTACTAGAGTCAGGGAGCGTATGATGTTGATGTAATGAGAGTTCATGTTATAATACAAACACACATTCCCACAGTTTATAGTTATGGTCAAACATGTTTTAGAAACTGTTTCTCTCTCATTTGACTCCACCATTTGAAAGGACTCATTTTTTAAAATTCAGCCCCTGCCCTTAACCAGCTCGCTTACTGCACAGTGTCCAGTACTTGCATCATAAATTGGTGCAATCGTGATACTGAAATCTGTCCAATCAGGCCAGTTTCCAGTGTTTAAAGTGAAAAGAGTCCATTCAGCAGGTTTTCTTCTTTCAATTAGAGAAGGTGCTGCTGTCAGATAGTCAGTGTCAAGCATTCTGCTCAGCCTTCAAATTCATCCAATAAATACCCTTTTAATTAAACTAAATTGACTTGCAAAATTATGGAGAACCCCCCCCCCCCCCCACCCAAATGAGCCAATGTGCATTTGAAAACAAACCCACGAAAACCCAAACAGACCATTTAGTAGGTCCATCATCATAACAAACTCATATTTAGTGTTGTTGCCAAAATGACACTTTTGATTAGAAAGTTTAGCACAATCACTGCCCTCAAATACAAATGATAATGTGACTCGCACCAAAAATAGAGCCAACGAATAATTTGTTGCAATGAATTACAGTCCATTTTCATGCCCATTTGAAATAAATGGAACCTCTGGATGTAAGAAAGGAGAGTCAAATTGAAAAGCCTTTCTTACTTGGCAATAATGTATTTTTTAACAGTATATAAAAATGTTAGCTCATGGGATAAAATATGTAAGAAAACATTCCCACCTGGTTAAATTTGGGGACATTCATGGTCATGCTTTTTTTGTTTTATTAGTCAGTTGTTAGTCAATTAATTAATTAACTGTTTCGATAATCAATTATTAAAGCGATTATTAGAGTTGTTTTTTGTTTTTTATGAAAACATGTCCAAATTCTCCTATCCAAGCTTGTCAAATACAAATGCTTTCTGGTTTCTTTAGTCATCTATGATTGTAAAGTGAATATTTTTGGATTTTGGACTGTTGGTCAAGACAAAAGAAGACATATGAGGACCAAAAACAAATCCATTAATAAGGAAAATTATCAACAGATTAATCAATAGTAAGAATAAATGTTTGGTGCAGTCCTATAAAACTATTACCATTGTTTTTTTTGTTTTTTACCGATCACCTTTGTATGTCACGCAAATTGTGAAAGAGAGCAAACTATGATTGGTCAGGGTCCCACGTGTGCATATCCAGTATGTATCTCTGCAAAGTCACAGCAATAATTTATGACCCTTTGATCAACGGATGTCGGACAACCCCTGACCCATCATAGCTTGCAGTCTTTCACACCCAGCAAGATGTGCAAAGGTGTTCAGACAGGGGTGAACAGAGGCAGACTTCCGGGATCAGGAATGTCAAGGTCCAATGTGTCACGTATATCCTGTTGCAGATGTTGTCAAACTAGACTAGCGAGAAGGAGAAAAATGGGTTGTTTTCCTTTGACACACTACACAGGGTTGTCTGTATGGGTTCATCTGATATCTAGTCCCAGCATGATAAAATGTAGAGAGTAATGATATATATTTACAAAGTGGGACTTCAACCATGAGGAGTAGCAACAGGAATCAACCTCCAGGATCTGCCCACTTAAGAGTGCTCATTCAAGCTCATTCAAACACAGTCTGCAAATTGACGGACCACATGCCCTACTATGAAACAGTTTGAGCCCTTTTAAATTTAGCTCATTCACTCCAGAAAGTGGAGGCTAAATAAGGATTTGTGAGTCTTATAAACATATTTTGGAAATTGCCCTAATATTTACATGGAAATACAACCAAAGAAAAGTGGTTAGATTTCCTACATACTCTTTATCACTCAGATAAAAATAAAATAATTGAAGAAGTAGTTATTTCACAAGCCAAGAACAGATTCTGCAACTCACTCTCTGCTGCAAACCCCCCTGCAAGTCTCACTCCACTGTGTCTGTGCTGTTTATTTTAACTGTAAGCCCGCGTTGGCAGCTCGCCCGGAGGTTTTGGGGAGGACTTGTAGGCCACAAACCGCAGCACATTTGGAGGCTTTTAAATGCCCCATAAACACTGGTGCAGAAACACACAGAGCTCTTGCACACAGTGACAAGACGTCCATCCACTGCCTCCCCCCTCTAACACCCCCCAACCGAGCAAATACCAGCTTCTTTTTCCCGAAAATGGCTTCAGTGAAAACTATTACATTTCTCAATCTGATACGCCTTCGCTGCCTTTTCATAAGCATTTCCATGAAAGAGCCTTTTATGCCGAGGCGAACAAGAGGAGAAATTACAGTTGTTATACGATGTCTGGGCTGCCAGGGACATCACAGGGTGCAGTCCTTCTTATGAAATCCTTCCTAACTGATCGAATGGAGCAGACTGAGCCAGAGTGGATAAACAATTAAAAACCTTCTGGCTACTGTGGGGCAGGCGTCTCAGAAGTAGCTGATTAAACCTCCATTTTTGTTAGTTTTACACAAAATCACTTGCTTTACCAAGTCGTAGCTTAGCATTGATTCTGAACTGACCTACATCTCTCAGCAGATCCTGGCTGCTCCTGTCCTCCCCTGGCCTTTGTCTTACCTCCATCCGGCAGTCAGCGATAGCCATTTCACAAACTATCGGTTTACCAGACCACCTCTTTTGCAGCACATTTTATAGAGGATCTTGTGGCAGGCTCAATAAGGAGCAGTCTGTGCTGTGTTTGGCTAAAATCTACTCAGGCTTGGATGTAGGCCTATTTGTGACCTCAGCGCTCAACTCAGCAAAAAGTATAAGTGTCTCTTTTCTTTACCAAGGGGTTACTCTGGGTCTGAATTGTGAAGCCAAAGCAGAAGTGACTTAAACCTGCATTCTCTATCATGGCCATCAGGGGGCGACTCCACTGGTTCCAAAAAATAAATCTGATTGTAATACAAGTGTATGAGAATATGATGCTAATTCACACTTCTCCTAATGGGTTTATGGTCTCCATCACTAGTTTCAAGTCAATTAAGCATGACGTTCATTTTGTAAATAATGGTCCTGCTTGCAGTAAAATAGACAATAAAGTAGGGTATGGCAACAATGTTGGTTAGATACCCGAATTAATTCCAGTAGACATAGCTGTAGCCATCACTATTTCAGTGAAAGTCTTGTTCTGTGTTATGTTGCACTAAAAGACCCACACACGTTTTTCTATATATTTTGCTTTGAAGCATGTTCTTCACTAGCAAAATTTGTATTAGCATTAGTGTTATCACAGTTAGCCATACACTGTAAATGCACTGTGTTGACCAAGCTAGCAGCTATTGTTAGGGTCAGTTTCAACCTCTCATCTAAATATGGTCACTTCTGGCTCCAAAAATCCAAGATGGCAACCATCCATAAACCAATCTGTGACTTCACAGTGACTACATCCTTTTTCCTTCTGTTTTTTTATCTGTTGTCCAGCAGCAGTTTATGTCTTGAAAAGCATGTTCATGATCTCACAGATAAAATGTTTGCCTGTTTTTTTCACATTTTCAATCCAATATTTCCCCAAACTGCACCACTTCACTTTTCCTGCTGAAAGATACTTTAAGTCCACCGCTCAGGCTGCAACAGTAGCAGGTAGAGTCTACAGAAATATTACATTTAAAGAATTTGGCTGGCAATTTTCTATTTAATTTTTTTCTTATTAAAATTGTGTGTCATATCATGTATCTTATTCTGTCTCTGTGCTGTAGGCCTCCATTGTTGTGGTCAAAAATTATTAACACTGCACTGGTGTTCCTTAATTACACATATTTTGGAAATGGCTCCAAGGACTAAAGATAACAATCAGATTTTCAGTGTTAGGAGAGTAGTTATGTGTACGGCAGACTCCACTGAGCAAGCATGCAAATTAATTACCATGTACAGTGCTTTGCTTAGTTTAGCTAAAGGACCATAATCTTTGTGGCTAATTGCATTTTTTTTTAATTAATTTTAAAATTTTAACAGTAAATAGTACTTTTGCTCGTCGCGAGTCAAAATCCAGGGCTTCGACCCAAGACTGCATTAGTAACCCCAGAGGCTCCTGGGCAAAGAAGTTCATGTCCCCGAAACAACTTTTATTTTATTTTGATTGGATAAGGCTGCTGTTGAAACTCCATATTTTGTTTTCAACATACTACGACTGCCCATAATTATCAACCTCAAGAAAATGGGTAAAGCCATGTGTCATATTTGTTGTAAGTCATATTTCTGTGCCCGTCAAAATAAATAAATAAATAACTTTTTTTTCTCTCCCATCATTGGTCCCTTTGTGCTCAAGGGCCCCTGGGCACTTGTCCAGATTGCCCGTATAGTAGATCCAACCATACTTCAGCCTATCCCGAAAGCTTCATTAGCAACATTTCTTCTGGCTAGAACATGTACAGATGTATTAGAAAAGTTGACATTTCAAGTAAAGGACAAGAAAAATAAGTGAAATAATACTACTATAATTTGTTTCATGGTTTGCCGATGTAGCCTCCCAAGTAGCTGGAAGTCATCCACAACTTGGTTTCAGAAGCTAACCAATGAAAACATTGTGGGCTCCCTGGGAGGAGAGGAGGGTGGGGGGCAAAAAGAGAAAGGGACTAAAGAGGCCTGCTTCACAGTGGGGCTGAACTGACAGGCGGCATAAAGAGCTAGTATAAGATAAATAAGGAGTCATCCAAAGATATTCCAGTAGAGAGCCCCAGAGTAAAAATGTAGACCTAGAAATATGTATGATATACTTCCTTTAACGGAGGTCTACAGCACTGAGGAATAAGACGTGTCAGGCTTTGGATATACATATAATACTTGTAAGTAGATCAGATCATTGTTGGTTAGGCTCTGAACGTATGATTTGTTAACAGTAAGAAAAATATAGAAATTTGGCAGCCTTATCCTTATAAATGTTTGTGTCACCATGTGCAAACATTTTGTCTTTCTGGACAGAAAGAAGATATTGTATCTGCCAGATCGCAAAAATACCATTGAAGATACAAACCGCAGTTGGATAACAAGTCCCTAAGGTTTTCTTTTGGACGACTATGTGACAGTATAACAGATTAACATACAGAGTGCTGAGGTCACACTCTGATCCTCTTTGTATGCTGTGGGATTACAACCCTCTGTATTGGCAAAAGTAAAGTTCAGATGCTGTGTGTAACTTTGAGTTGATTTCAAGCTCAGTGTAGAGAAAGTCTGGAAAAAGGTGTTAGTAAAAATACATCGATAAACAGTTTTTTTCATACCTTGATGAAATGAAATTTCATTTTCTCAAATTGGACTTCCCCTTTTGTCTTTTCTCTTCTGTCTCTTCAAATCTGTTCTAGTGTCATTTTCTTTCAAAAGCACTAAGAAGAGGCGAGGTAATACAACTTCACTTTGGCATAATAAAACAAACCTTAATGCAGACAAATCACAAACTGACTACTCATATCCACTTCATGTTGCCTTCTCTTACTTCTCCTTTCTTTCTTTTTTTTTTAGTGTATTTCCAAACTTTAAATTACCTCTTGAATAGTCCAATGTGCAAACTGTTTTCTCATCCCTGTGTGTGTATTATATTCACATTGTGATGACTTCATTATGTAAACAGTATAAGTTGATGCAGTCATTTGGCACCATGACAGATTGTATGACAGTATGAGACAGATGGGACTTTTATGAGGCAGGTTTCTGTATTTTGAGTGAGCTGACCATTTACACTCACAGACACATTGGATGCTCTTCTCCAGTGTATAGTGTTACTAACAGCAGCTTTAAGGTTTAAGCTGTAAGACTATACAGTGTATGTTGTGGCTGAGATGTTTTATTTTTTGCCACATGCTGCCCTGTATTTTTGTGCCACTTCCCTTCCCCACAATATGAGCTGAGGTCAGTAGGCAGTTATGCGGTATGGCTGGCATGCTGGGCACTCGTGGCCTGATGTCTCAGACACCCCCATTGCCCCAGTAGTGTGTCTGCATGTGTGTGTGTGTGTGTGTGTATTTCTGGTTCAATCCAGTACGGTCAAGCGAAGCAGAGGTCTTGACTCAGCAGATCAGACACTTTCACCCGGAGACAAGGACCCACCTGTGCTTGTCTGTTCCATGAGCACTCTGATTTCACACGCAGCCTCATCTGTGCTCACACTCTCGCTGCCTGTCATAACCTGTTCTTCCTGCACCTGTTGTCACCAGTCCCCCCACTTCACCTCTCCTCTGCAGCCCTTTATCACTCCCTGCTTTTACATGGACCCAAATAGTCCACTAATAATCGGTGTAATAGCCCGATCAGAATAAAAAAACGCTTTATTTTACCACCTCAATCAGAGGACTGGCCCAATTAGAAGGAATTTTCAATCCAGTTGAGATGTTTGGTTTAAAACTTTGATAATCTGTTCTGTATTAACATATTAGCATCTAATAACCATGCAAATCCTTAATACAATTGTTTCTCTTTGGTTGGAATAAATATACTCTTCTGCGCATGTTTGCCGCAGCTGGAAGTAACATTAGGTGACGTGAGCAAGTTTCCAGGAGGGACAAAAACAAAACTGGTCTGTTCTTTCTCTCACACTGTTTGAAGTTTGCAGGAGAAGTAAGTGCTGCTGAGATTGCTATTTAATTAGAAAGAACAGCAGAAAACACAAATACTGTTCCCAGGACACAATGTGGGTCCAATCTTGAAACCTGTAGTGACAGGTGGAACCACTTCTACTACTTCTTCTTGGGACATGTAAACACATGGGATCACTTTATTTAGTATCCATGTAAACATTCAAGTTGGAATTTATACTCAGAAATATTGTCCCTGTAACTGCAGCTACTGGGCTGTTGGAGCCAGCTGGAAATCCCCCAGCACAACCAGTTCAGGGCACACCCGTCCATTCCTCAGATAAGCATCATATCCAATAGCTCAGTCTGCAGAAATCTGTCCCGCCAGACCAACTGTGTCCTTATGAAAGGTGAAAAACAGGGCTATGAAAGGTCAAAAGTGCCACTGATACATGTTAATAATATATTTATTATTATTATATTCTTTATGAGCAGTGGTGGGCAGTAATTAGTTACTTTCTACCATATCACATGTTAGTAATGTGATTACTTGTTTCAGTAACTGGTGGTGTAAAGGAGTACAATTTGAAATACAGTAATTATAACACAGACAAACCTTGATTATAAGATAAATCCTCTTTATCAATACTTCTTGAATATACATCAATGTTTTGTCACATACTCACACACTCTCCTACCAGCCTCTAGGCTTTTCGAACTCCTTGTCAACAAAAGAATATCAGATGTTGTGAACATATTAATGTCTAGTCTTTGAATATAGGACAACCCCAACTTTTCAAATGTAATTTCCAGAAAATATATGATTTTATTTTGGGCCAATATGGTCTCTTACTTCGACAACTTGGGAGTTGACTTGTTTGCCCTCTTTCCAGTAGTTGGATGGTGGCTTGATATTGACCAATTATAAGATATATCCTCTTTATCAACACCTGTTTTATGAATACAGATTTCCTGAATGCATCATTGTTTAGTCACATACTCACACACTCTCCTACCAAGCTCTTGGAAGTGGTCAGAATTATTTTCCCTGTCAATTAGCATTTTTCAGAGCGTCTGTTTGGCTTTTTGAGCTCCTTATCAACAAAAGAATATCAGATAAATGTTTGGTCCCATAAGATAGAAAAACATAATTTTATATTCAGGCTAATAAAGTACGGTCTAATACTTTGACAATTCAGGGATCGACTTGTTTGCCTTCTTTTCAGTACTTTGACGGAGGGTCCGGTACATGCTAGCTCAGTTCAGGGGCTGGAGGTATGGTGACATGATTAGCCAGACCCGGCCCTAACCAATGTGGCGCCCTAGGCAAGATTTTAGGTGGCGCCCCCCTTGCATCGCAGTAAATTCCACTGCTGGTGTACATACTCACAAGAAACTGAATAGCTTTATCTTGGACATTCTTTTATTTAAAGAAAGAAATTGCCCAATCAAAATACTTAGAACAAATTAGAAAGAAATACAAAAACATATGAAATTAATATATGAAATACAATATAAATAGCTTACATAAAGTATAAGATTTAAATACCCACAAAATAAAAAGTGTAAACAAGTGACATGCTGCTGCATCACTGCTGGGTTGTGCTGCTGAGGTGGAGGCAACAGGAGGAGCGCTTGATGCTGTAGGTGGCCCAAGATTTGCAGGGGTGGGACTGAGAAACCTCAACAGCGCATCTGAAGAGAGAAGAGGAGTATGTGACACCAGTCTAATAATAAATATATGATACATAATAGGATTTCAAGAATAAAATGAAATGAAATAATATAAATGAAAAATCTAAGAGATACATGCATGATGTTCACTATACTGTACATGTATAATATACAATGTACTTTTTCTGATATGCAAACTATATAAGATTCAATGTTATTGTCATTACAAGCAAATGCTGATTAGCAGAATGCAAAGAAGTAGTAAACTGCAGTATAATATAGAATGTGGGAATGCTAGTTATGCTATAACATGAATGATGTGCACTTTAACACTGATGTAATGTTTAACACTATAAACACACTTTAGACAATATGAACTGTAACACAACATACAGCTAGGCTTACAACTATAATTAAAGGGTGGAAAAGGAATAGCATTTTGATTGACTATTACAAGCTAAGAAAACCTTAGCTAACCAGATGTTAATAAAAATGCTGAATAGATCTAATATTTACACATTTCCCTGAGGAAACCCAGTGAGCACAAACCCTAATTTCATCGTTTGATTTCCGGTTAAAAACAGGTTGATATGAGGACTGAACGTCTTTTCAACCGTCTGAAAACGGTTACATCAACGTGTCACGAAACATACATTAGTTTGATGTCGGTTGATAATTACCTCAGTTGTAGCTCTATTGATTATTTTGACGTTTTTTTCTATAAATGAGAGGAGGTGAAATGACGTCTAAACAAAACGTAATTTCAAAGCATTTAATGTTGAATAAAATATCATAAATATGAAACTATAGCCTATAGGCTATGTCTGCACACTAAATAAGCTGGGACTTTTCTATACAGCAATTCCCGGTGAAATATGTTTTCTATGTGAAAGTTGAATAAACGTCTCCATAATATAGCCGGAAAAAACTTTCACTTTTCAACCAATTTTCAGCGTCTTTTCACCGGTTACCATAGATACACGTCTTTTAGACGTCTTTTCAACCAAAATGTGCTTGCTGGGAAGTAAGGTGGGAGTAGTTACATTACTATTTTCCATAACAACTTAGGCTCTTCCATAACATTAACTGGCGTTAAAACAGTTTAACAACAAACCATGTTATGCTAATGCTTAACGACGTTAGTCGTTCAGCAACAGACACATAATGTCATGACGACATCATCTGTATTGTTACCTCTGTCTTTGTCTCGTTTTTCCTCCTCTTCTTTTCTTTTTTTCCTCCCCTGGGCACCAGACAGTTTAGGGCGTTTTGACATGTTGTTGTCGAGCTAGCCTTGGGGTCACGTTAAAAAACGACCATCCTCCCCCAGGTAGCAGGTACAGTCTAATTAGTGGGGGGGGGGGCGTCTTAGGAAAGTAATGTGTCATCATTATTATTATTAGTATTCCTATTTAACAGACTTGGCTATGCAGTTAAATTAATGTGGGTTTATTATCTTCCTATTAAGACATGATACCAAGTGTTAAGAATAGTGGAAGTTGCATTTTTTTTTCTTCCCCCATTTGTGGCGCCCCCTGGATCGACGGCGCCCTTAGCATTTGCCTATACTGCCTATGCCACGGGCCGGCCCTGTGATTAGCCTCCATCAACAGAGGAGAAATGTTACTTCATGTAACTCCAAAATTCTTTTATTTACATGTAGTGTCTTCTTAGCTGGTTTGCTAATGTTAATATAGGCTGCCTCCTACAGTTTTGAGGTCTCCTTTTCCTTTCTACACATGTTAAAGGGGACATATTATGTTTGTTGTGATTTTCTATTATTGTTCTGATGTTTGGTATATTTGATGGTCAATGTTCCAAAATTTGAGATTAATATATGTATAAAATCACCTTGCAAGTGAAAAGCCAGGGCTCCAGCCTGCTCTGAACTCTTTATTTATGACATTTTCTCTACCTTACAGATCGTTGGCAAGGTAGAAAAAACTTACCCATGAGCCTTTGTTGCAAAGGTTGTTGCTAAGGGTTTTCCATTTATTGTTTGCATTTTCTACTCATATTTCAGACTTGATTTAATGTACAGTATGGATGTATTTAAGAAGTTGATATTTTGAGTAAAGAAAGAGAAAAAGTAGTGAAATCCTGCTATAATTTGTTGCATGGTTTGTTTACATAGCCCTTCGTAGCCGTAGGAAGCTTCCTGTCGCTGACCAATCAGAATAGAGAAGCAGCCTGTTTCAGGCTGAACTGAAGTGATTATATTCTGTAAGTTACTTTTCTAACATTATTTATATATATTAACCTCCTCTGATGTTTGAAAACACTAAAAACCAACATTGAGTTTCTACTGTCTGCTATCAGAGTTCAGCTTTTTACACAGTATTTTTAGATTGTGTCCTCAGATAAACTCAGAGTTCCTGCATGTCTTTCACCGCCGGGTGAAGGAGCCACAATCAATGGCCAGACTCTCACAGATGCTGCTGGATCAACTTTCCTTGGCAGGTTGTGAGCTCACAGTGTTTCACCGTCTTGTAAACAGTTGTCACTTACATTAGCTGACAATGCAGTACGTGTAGTTGGATCTGACCATAAAAAGTCATTGCCCAGAGGTGTAAGAGAGAGGCAGAGGTTTACACTATGATTTAGTTTATGCAGGTACATGCCTATATACTATATATACAAGCATAGATACAGAAAGGGTTTTCACACATTTTCAAAACTTATCACACAACCTTACAGCTGCATTCGGTGAAAATTTGGTCACTTTAGGAATATTGGGCAGCATCACTACTGGAGAAGATCACAACTCTTGGCAGTGTTATTATCTGGCCAACACCTTTAATGCCTCTGAGCAATATAGAGCCTGACTCAGAGGGGGGAATGGATGTAGACAGAAAATCATATTGCTAGACGGAAAAAAAACTGGGCAGAAGTTGAAAAACACACAAAAAGATAAAGTGAATACATATTTCTTGCCCCAAAACAAATCCCTGTTGTCTGTATTGGAGCAACGTGTTCACACATCCAGATTTAAGCATTAATTTGGATTCCCTCATGTTTCTATCCACCCCATGAGTCCAAGTCCAACAGCACATGCTCCTTTTAGCTCTGTTTTGGTGTCTACCATTTTCCCAAGCGTTATCTGCCACTTTAGCTGCAAAATGTTTATTTACTTTCTTCACCACTTTAGTCTCTAACTTTGTTTGTTTGCCATTTTGGTGCTGAGCAGGTAGCGTACAGCGAGTTTATCAGCTGAAAACAGCTGCCTGCTACTGCTGCTGGAAACAGGGTTGATGAGAGTCCTGAGACTGAACCAGAACAGTGAATGTGCTGTAAAACCAAAACTATGAGTTAAAAGAGGCTTAAAAAAAAGCTCTGTGTTGCTGCAGATTTGCTGATAATTGTCTGTGAGTTCATTCCAATAAGCAGCTGATTTGAAAGTGAAATGGATGCAAGTGAAAAGAGGTTTCATTTGTTCGGTTGTTAATGTATTTTAAAATAAGATTAAATTTGCTTTGAACATGATCCATTGTAGCTGTTGACCATTTGTGGATCAACCTGTGACCTGAGCATGTATCATATAAACCTGTATATTTATACTGATTGGACTTTCAAACAAGTATTTTATCTCTGGAGAGTTCATTTCTTTAATTCTACTATTTTGTACTCATATGACATCAAAGAACCACAGAGAGACAGTCAAAATGTAAGTATGGTATCTGCAGGCTAACAAGATAACTGCAGTGCGGTTTCTAAAGGAGTGAGAAGATAATCCTGAACAAATACAGTAAACGACCCAAAATCCAAGGGTTTATGAGTACAAGGAGACAGATGTTGGCATTTGATATCCAGCCATTCCTTATGCTTGGAGAGCTGAGCTGAGCATAACAAAAAATGAACTAAAGGCAAACATGGAGCCAAGATGAGGTGAAATTCCAAGGTCTAAATTTCTCAGCTACTTAAAAAAAAAAAAGGAGGGTAAAAGTCAAAGAGTGCAGCGAAGTCCGTCATGCTTAGCTTAAATTACAAACATTTGATTTAGATTCTGACATGCATGAAAACACAGTGTAAATCGTGCTTAATGAGAACGGCGCGGAACAGAAATGTAAAAAAAGGAATAAAGTTTGACTTTGTGCTAAACAAACCTCTCGCTGAAGGTTCAACCTCGTCTAAAGTGACTTTGGATAGATTTTTGACTCTCAATCGATGCAGCGTTGATGGTGTGTCATTGGATTTTCATTTATTACTGCTTTGAAAACAGTGTTGTCCTGAGATCTAGTTCATAGTTGATGAAATGTAAAGTAGTACAGAGCTGATGCGGTTCTGTGATACTCTGATATTTAAAGAAATCAAACACTAATTAGATATTAAGATGTTATTATTATATTATATGTTTCCCTGTACAATCTTTATTCTGATTGATAATTCACGAAACCAGCTGTTACTCCCCATATGAAATATTATGGTCACAACCTTAATTTAAGTCTGATGTGTTTTTCATTCTGATCACACTCTTATTTTTTACTTTATTGGGGTTATAGCTACTCCCATAAACTCATCATTTCCCTCTCAACTCTTTTTCTAATCACTGTGAGTGAAGATTAGAGGCCAGTTTCTGCCGCTTTCCTTGCAGGAAGAGGAAAATTGTCTCTCTCAGTATTCTGCATCTCCTGAGTGGTGGTAGCAGAGCTGATTACTCTGCAGGTCATAAGTTAATTGTTTATGTGACTCGCATGTCACAGACAAATATGTCACCCAGTTCCCTAAGAGAGGAATAAAAACCTTGACACTGTTTTTGGCATTAGAGAGCGAAGACGGCAGGAAGTAAAAAAAAAAAAAAAGAGGAAAATATAGATCATGACAATAAACTCAGTCTTCTGTATATGTTGTAAAAGTGTCAGGTCAACCTATAAATCTCAGTAATCACCGTCAATAAAATGCTTCTTCTCACAAGGTTATAGGTAAACTACACATTTCAACCGACTTACACAGATGTTTACAGCCCATAAACAGCCAAAAGCAGAATAATAGAGGCTGTTGGGTCTTGTACATTATATGTTTATGTACAGTATATATGGTTTTAGCATTGTTTAACTTGATAAGAATCAGACAAGAAAGTTAAAAAAAGTCCTCTATCTTTCCTCCCGGGTCAAATTGACCCCGTATAATTCTTCCTCCATCCCCCTTTCTTCCCTCCTTCTTTCCTTCCCTCCTCCCTCCATCCTTTCCTTATTTCTTCCTTCTTTCCTTTCCTCCCTTCCTTCCTTCCTCCCTCCCTCCTTTCCTTCATTCCCTCCTTTCCTTCCTTCTTCCTTCCTCCCTTCCTTCTTTCCTCCCTCCCTCCTTCTCTCTTTCTTTCCTCTGTCCTTCTTTCCTACCTTCCTCCCTTCCTTCTTTCCTCTGTCCTTCCTTCCTTCTTCCTTTGCTCCCTCCTTCTTTCTCTTTTTTTCCTCTGTCCTTCTTTCCTACCCTCCTCCCTCCTTTCCTTCCTTCTTCCTTCCTCCATCCTTCCTTCCTCCCTTCCTTCCTTGACTCGAAGACAACAGGAGGGTTAATGGTGAATTAATAAATGAATCTACTCTGTTTAACACTGTCATAATTTAACATATAAATATAACATATTAATGAACTGTAGCATCACTTTTTTAGTGTCACACACTCAAAACAAAACCAATGACATGGCATATTTTAAATGAAGGCAACTGAAACTGTTTTTAGCTGTGGTAAACATAAAAACGAGTGGAAAAAGAGTCGATTTTAATAAGTTTTCTTCCAATTTTCCATCCAATTTAACCATAAAAATCTTTGAACCAACAAGAAAAGTCTTATTTATTTTTGCTTTTTAAAAGCTGGTTTTAGGGATAAAAAAAAAAAATGTAATCAAAGCTCAAATTTAATGGTGAGCAAACAACCTACTCGAGAGGTTTAACACTGACCTGGATTAGAAAATTCAATATAAGACAATTGAATGCAGTTACACAGTGGAAATATAAAAAGCATTGCAACATTAAAGCTGCACTAATCAATATTTTTATAACAAAAATAAATAAAACGCCCATATGTAATGTGAAAGCATACACTCGTAATGCTGAACAAGAAAATTATCAACCAGTGGAACATTTTAGCATCTTCCAGCTCAGTGTTTTGGTCTAGTCAGATAAACTAACTGTACTCTACTTGCTCAGCACCAAATAATAGACAAAGAAAGCTAGCAACAAGCTGGTGATCATTTAGCAGATACTACAGAACCAGATGTTGAAAGTTATTAACCCTCCTGTTGTCCTCGAGTCAAGGAAGGAAGGGAGGAAAGAAAAGAAGGAAGGGAGGAAGGAAAGGAAGGAAAGGAGGGAGGAAAGGAGGGACGACAGAAGGAAAGAAGGAAATGAGGGAAAGAGAAAGAAAGGGAGGAAGAAGGAAGGAAAGTAGGGAGGAAGGAAGGAAGGAAAGAAGGAACAGTCAAAACAGACTGGGTCAATTTGGACGACACAAAGGTTAGACCAGTCCAGTTCTAACAGGAGAATAAATGTTAGACTAACATCAGGTGGACAGAAACAGACTCCAAATGAATGCTAATGTTGCTCATTGTCTGCAGCCTGCTACATGTGAACATAACTGTGCTAACTCATTTGGTAACAACAATATTACTGTGTAGGGTGATAATATGTCAGTCTTGTGGTTACAGCATATTCCATTGCCCTGAAGTGGCCAAATAAATCTAATATTAACCTTTGTGTCGTTCTCCCGGGTCTGTTTTGACTGTTCCTTCTTTCCTTCCTTCCTTGCTTCCTTCCTTCCATCTGTCCTTCCTCCCTCCCTCCCTCCTTCTCTCTTTCCTTCCTTCCTTCCTTCCTCCCTCCCTCCTTCCTTCCTTCCTCCCTACTTCTTTCCTTCCTCCCTGCTTCTTTCCTTCCTCCCTGCCTCCTTCTTTCCTTCCCTCCTTCCTTCTTTCCTTCCCTCCTTCCTTCCTTCCTTCCTTCCTCCCTCCCTCCCTCCCTCCTTCTTCCCTTCCCTCCTACCTTCCCTCCTACCTTCCTTCCTTCCTTCCTTCCTCCCTCCTTCTTTCCTTCCTTCCTTCCTTCCTTCCTTCCTTCCTTCCTCCCTCCTTCTCTCTTTCATTCCTTCCTTCCTTCCTTTCCTTCATCCCTTCCTTTTTTCCTTTCTCCCTCTGTCCTTCCTTTCTTCTTTCCTTTCCTCCCTTCCTTCCTTGACTCGAGGACAACATAAGAGCTCCATTCACTTCAGCATGGTCGTAATTTCAATATAGGTTTTTACCTAAAAATTGCAGTTTTGCTGGTAATTAAAAGTGCTGTTTGTAAAATTTAGTGGCCATCTAGCCATAATGGAATGGAATGGAATATGTAAAATGTTTTAATTAGTGTATAATCACCTGTTTTCGTTATTTTTAAAACAAGCTCTTTATATCTACATTGGGTTTCTACACTAACCAAGAACTTTTTTCACAAGTTTCACAGCCACCATAGATTCTCCTACATGCTGGGATGGGGAGGGATTGTGTGAGGGGTATTCAGTTCACTGCAATCTCCAACCTCACCACTAGATTTCACTAAATTTGACACACTTGTCCTTCAAGGGTAGTAGTGAGAAATTTAATCAAAACAAGCTTATCTAGAAGGTTAACAATCTCCTTACTACAATACATATTAGCAATGTATGAAATGTCCGACATTATGACATCAGACACTTGAGGAGGCAATATTGAAGTTAATAACATTAATAACATCACATAAGATATGATTGACATTAAATCAGCCAAACAACAATGAGTCACTGGTGTAAAGCTGACATTTTGTATTTTAACTCTCTGCACCTCTTCAGTCCACATTGACTGAATATCAATAGGAAGGAAAGGAACTACAGAGCCTGAGGCGACAGAAAGGTGAAATCTGTTTCTCTGAAGGGTAAAACTGAATATTTACCATCTTTTTTTTTCCTCAGATGATTGTACATCATTAATTTAGGGATATAGAGGGTTGAACCTTTCACAGCAGGGGGGGCGGCCCGTGGCGTAGACGACATAGGCGGTTGCAAAATGTCATGGATGCGCCACAAGATAAAGATTTTATTGAAAGGGAATGATTATACGAGTCTGACCTGTTTTAAACTGTTATGTTGTGTTTAGTTTTTACAATTGGGCACATAGGGGGGAAATCAAGCGGGGGGTGCTAATCTAAAATCTTGCCTAGGGCTGTTACACTGTCAGAGCCTCCATAGTTCTTTGAAATGTCCATCAGCTTGTCCACTGAGGTCTTCAAAGCTGTCTTGTTAAACTTTAGGGATTCCCGTGTAGCTTCAGTTTTTTTTGCTACCTTCACCTCTCACAGCCGCCCACCTGCTCATGCTGACGACAGCAGCTTTAAGGCCGTCCCGCCCATGGCTCACGCTGATACTCAATTAGTCCTGGAACAGCGGTGCTCTCATGGAACTAATGATTCAGAGCAAAAACCTCTCCACTCTCTCTCTCTCTCTCTCCCTCTCCCCACTTTCTCTCTATCTCTCTCTCTCTCTCCTTACTCTGAGACATTTCTTCTCCTCCATGATCTCATTTTTTCTTTAAATTGCACTTCTCAAAATGGCGCCTACTCAGGATCATTACTGTCAGCATAAGATGGAAGAGATGACAATTTTGAAGAATTCAGATTTCTTTTTGCAGGCGGTAATGTGTTTAGTCTTTGTCACCCTAAATGAGTTTGGGGTCATGTGGAGCGTGTGTGTGTGTGTATATGTGTGTGTATATATGTGTGTGTGTGTGTGTGGGGGGAGAAAATGGAAGCCATGAGCGCAACCGCAGGATTGATCTCGAAGACTCACCTCATTGATTTCACTCCTCACCACCCATTTGTTTTCTTGTTCGATGAATCAACAGACATGCTTCATATGAGTCACGTCGCGCTCACATGGGGTAAGAGGTGCAAACTGTTTTGTTTATGAATTTGTAATCAATCCTGTTCATTTGTGCTCAACACATGCGACACAGTTGGCATCATTGTTGTGCTTTATTACCATATAGCTTCGTCAGTTTGTAAAAAAATGAGCTTTTCATAGTGACGGAATTCAAGTCAATTTTATTCATATTGTGCCAAATCATATTTGTTATCTCAGGGTACTTTGCACACAGAGTGGGTCTAGACTGTACCCTTTAATTCACATAGACCCAATATTCACCCATGAGATGACAGTGGCCAGGAAAAACTCCCCTTTAACAGGAAGAAACCTCAAGCAGAACCAGGCTCTGGGTGGGCGGCCATCTGCCTTGACTAGTTGGGTTGAGAGAGAGAGAAAGAGAGAGAGTAGGAGGAAAGAGAGCATAGCACAATGTAAGATCCACATAGAGATTTACAGTAATACTAATGCTAATAATTATAATAACAATAATAATATGACTAATAATAATACATGTAGCTGTGGGTGTTGAGCAGGATCACAGGAGTAGTGGGTGGCTTGCTCAGATCCAGATTCTACAGCTATGGAGGCAGAAATACCTGCAGAAAGCACGAGGAGGAGAGGGGAAAGAAACCAGAAAGCACAAAGCTGCAGGAGAGAGAAGATGCCGAGTTAGTAACATGCATTAATGAGACATGAGTGCATACAGATGGAGAGAGGGAGAGGAAGAGAGAGGAGCTCAGCGCATCATGGGAAATCTCCCGGCAGTCTAAGCTTATAGCAGCATAACTAGGGTCTGGTCCGAGGCAAGCCTGGCCGGCCCTAACTATAAGCTTTATCAAAAAAGGAAAGTTTTAAGCCTACTCTTAAAGGTAGAGAGGGTGTCTGCCTCCTGGATAGAAATTGGAAGATAGTTCCACAGGAGAGGAGTCTGATAGATAAAGGTTCTGCCTCTGTCTACTTTTGGAGGCTCTCTATGAATCACAAGCCTACCTGCTGGGAGCACAGTGCTCTACTGGGGTAATAGGGTACTATGAGCTCTTTAAAATATGATGGTGCCTGATCGTTAAGGGCTTTGTAAGTGAGGGGAAGGATTTTATATTCTGCTCTGGATTTTACAGGAAGCCAGTGCAGTGAAGCTAAAATTGGAGAAATATGATCCCTTTTCCTAGTTTCTGTCAGTACACGTGCAGCTGCATTCTGGATCAGCTGGAAGGTTTTTAGAGCATGGACTAGTTTTTCTGCACCTTTTTAATACAGGATGTGTCTGATCTTTGCAGTACTTGAAGTAGTGCAGAAGAACAAGTCACAGATTTTTGTCGTAGCAGGACATCAACCTTGATAGACCCACAACAGGCTCCTTTTCACTTGTTAAGCTCCACTGATAAATATTATTTATATTTGGAACATCCAGCTGTTTTTCTTAGGACTTGGTGGAGACCAAACCAGAGCTAAAGAGACAGAAGTGTGATCTAAGATTAATGCCTATGCATATTTGTAAGTTATTATTTGCAAATAACTCATATTATAAGGTGGTCATGTGGTGGCTGCATATCAGTGTATCTGCTTGGATATTTTTTTGCTCCCCTAGTGGCCAAAATCAATTATTTATTATAAAAAATGATAACTACAGTACTACAGTTGTACAGTAATTGATTCATTTCAATATTGAATATTGAACTAACTGAATGTTAGTGTTGATTTGTGTCTTGCTGAATATGTAACAGGCAAAGTTTTTTAGCCATTTATTTTATTTATTGCATAAGCCAAAACAACTTCATCAGGAAATACTATGCAGACGTATGCCCTTTTCAATTTATTCCTTCGTCCCCAAGTGGCCAAAATAAAGAGAACAGCTTTAAACCTGCAGTGTGGGTGTTCACATTTAAATAAACGTCCATTTCATTCAAGCCTTTGCTAAATGAGTTCACATAATACTGATTAAGCCTATCACTGCTAGATAAATCTCTCTGTATTTCACAGTATACTGGAGTTTTTGAGTCTGGTTTCAGAGGTTACATTCCCGTGCTGGCCAGATGAATGCATATTGCCCAAGCTCTATGTGCACACTAGAGACTTCTGCCAGCCAAGCAGCTAACCTCCAGTTAGCCCTCTGCTAGCATGAATAGGGATAAAACAATTTAATCATGCAGCGCTTGTAGGCTTTCCAAATGTTATCAGACCGAATGGATCCAATTCCGATAGGGAAACGATTCATTTCACAGGGGTTGCATGACACTCAAAAACAATTCACCCACCTTTTTGCGGCCACAGTAGACTAAGAAATAGTATATCTCCAAATTTTGCAACAATATTGTTATTTTTGATCTTTATTCAGGCAAGAAATCTTGTTGAAATCAATCTTTTTTGCAAGAGAGACATAAGAACAGGATACATATACACAGGAACACAATAAGATGGTTCTTTCATGTCACAATATCAAAACAAACATGATCCACACTCAGACACACTCCTTGAAACAATCACAAACATTATGGTCCAGACAGAGATTAAGACTAATCCTAGAATAAAGACAAGATTCTGTGAAAATATCCATGGAGAAACAAGTCCAGTCTTGGACTAAATTTAATCTCTGTCCAGGAAATCGGCCCTACAAAGCACAGCAGCTATTCAATTTTGAAGTCCGCCAGAGGAGCAAGTAACGAAAGCTGTTATGCAGGTCATTCGAGTAGTAAGGTGACCAGTTCATTAGTAAGTAAACTAGTCTGTACCAGTTCAGAGGAACTTTTAATGCCAGCCTGTGTTGCGATCTGGTGTCATGTTTATTTGATCTGAGCTCAACTAAGGATGATAATATAACTTGGCAATCTAGATAGGAATGGCCTTAGAAATGAGGACACAGGTGTGCTGGTGCCCACTAGATATCAGTGACGACCTCTGACCTTTTCACATAACTCACAGTGGTGAGTTCAATTGCTGTCTTGTGTAATGAATCGAATGGCACTGTAGTAGAAAAGTGCCTAGGGGTTTAAGGGAGCTGTAACAGCATGGGCATACTGGATATTTCTATAATCCAATGTGGATATGGTACATTTTATCATGTGTTTTCTATTTTGAAAAAGAGAAAGTTTATATTTAGTTTTTGAGCAAGATGTTTAACCTGACTTTTAGAGGACAATCTGCTCTCTAGGTGTAGTACAGTACTGTGTGGATAGGTGTGGCAACGATTGTGCTCTTAAGAAATGCACACTGTTTGTCTTTTTGAGTTGAATGTAAGAAAAGTACTGAAAATTTTACATTCATTTGTCCACCAGTTATAATTAAGTGATAGTAATATAGAGGTCCAAAAAAAATGAGGCTGAGTGGATCATCACAGTTTGCCCTCCTCCCAAGCTGGACCAAAATATCACAGAACAGCATGGTTATATCCTGTTGTGACAGCTCGGCATGCCGCAGCATTGTTGAAGATTATTAAGTTTCTTATTAAAGATTAGGCTGATGTGTGCTGGTTGAAAAAGGGTCACTTGAGTTAATTTACATTCAACCTGTATACACTTATTATAAGTCTTGGAAATGCACAAATCTCAAAAGTCTCTTATTAAGCTTCCCAGTTGGAAGCCAATACTTTGAAGTGTTGAAGTTATTTTGCTAACAACAGTTATTACGATGATAATTGTATTGAGATTATATTTTTTCAAGCCTGTTTTTGTGGTTTTAGGCAGATAACCAAGTGCCCTTGTTGTTGTGATTGTGCTCAATTATTGTCAGAAATGATTTGCCTTCTTTCTTGCTGGAAGAATCTTTTATTGGCATTCAGTTTCAAATCTTAAAGAAGATGCAGTTCTTGAACAGATTGACTGGAAATCAATTATGTTAATTTTAAAGTCACAGAAGTGAAGAAGTTCAAGCTGTCAATGTGATTGACAGGGCTGCAAAATGTCATCCTGACTCACTCTGCCTGTGCTCCAACTTTAGGGCTGCAAAATCTTGTAAATCCACCAGCAAAAAATTCTTGATTTTGATGAACCACAGACACCAAATCAAGGTGATCCATCCGGCAGACAGTAAAAAGTGAGGGGAAATGACTCGAGGCGTATTCGTAAAAACTGAAGGGAAATGAGGCATATTCATCATCGTCTGGTGTGAACTCCAGCTCCATCAGTTCAGGTTTCTCATCAGTTTGCCTCATTAATTCAAATGATGTGACACACAAAATCCTTGTTGTGGCAATCAGAAGGTTAGTTAATCCAGCTAATTAGCCTGCAAGTGGCCATGGACTGATCGCAGTCTTTGAAAGGGCTTCTGATCCCTCCCATTTGCACAGTAAACAACTAGATGAAGACAAAAGCATTGAGCCATTTTATGAGTCAAACGACGGGGAGCTGGAGAAGAGGCTGTACAGTGATTACTATTTCTGCTCACAAGGGCAGAAGTCAGACAAGATGTAATATCCCCAAAACACAAAAGGTTGTGTGGTTGTGTGTGTGTGTGTGTGTGTGTGTGGTTGTGTGTGGTGTGTGTGTGTGTGTGTGTGTGTGTGTGTGTGTGTGTGTGTGTGTGTGTAGGGAGGTGAGCTAGACAGCTGAACATAGAGTATAGAGTTGATTTTCTGCAGCACAGTGTAAGTGAAGGGCCCACAATTCTTCCAGACAGTCACTTTAGTAAATTAAACACTCCTTGGCCAAAGCTTATTTGTGCCAGCTTTCTTAGTGTACAGTATACCATCAGTTTGTACCAACCTCCTCCAGATTCCCATCCAAACAATGTTTTACCACAGCCATTAATTCCTCAAACACACAGGACATCTCAGTTGAAAAACGCTGGTCAGAAGAGGTTGTTTGTTGTTGTGGCAGATTCGTAGCTACATACTGACACCCTGTGGCCATGTACTGGTGGTGCAGGAGGTCCTCATGCAATGTGATTTGCTTTGTCAACTCAGTGCAGTTTTTTTTCTTTCTTTTTAATCTTTCAAGGGTGTGCTTTTTTTTAAAAAACACAATTTTACTCAAGCTCAACACAGTGTTCTGTGACATTTGAAAATGAAGGGGGTTTTGTTTGTTTAGCTACTATGTGTTGATTTCTTAAAAACAGGAGTCATTTTAGCAAAAGCAAATTACTTTTTTTTTAATACAAAGGCATAACAACTCTTCATTTTCATTTATGCCAGGTCAGTTAATTTAATGACTACTGTAGCTTTAAAAAAAACACTACATACTACGACACCACATGTACCTTACATTACATATAACTTGTGATCCTGCACACTGTAACTACATCATTGTGTAGTGGTAAAAAGGGGGCACCTGGTCAGATTTGGATTGAAATGTGTTGGAATTAGTTGCAATACAAAGCAGAAAGAAGTCTTGGATTCTCTGCTAGTTGCAATACAAGATGTACAGAAGACTGTTTTGTGTCAAGTGTGTCAAAAACAAGAAATGAGTGATTCTGTGCAGTATTAAGACCACATACTTCACTAAAGACAAAAAGTAAAATATGCATCAAGGAAACAATGTGGGTCTTTATTTTAAACAAACATCGTCACTAACTGGCATGAGAAAAATGTCACAAGTATTTCTCCACAACATTAAATATAAATTGAAGCCATGAACAAAATTGTCTTCAGGTATTATTTATGAAACCTGCAATTTTTCATTTTTTGGTATCTTGGGGCAATGGAAACAAGCCTTGAACACAACACTGACATATTATCACCTTATAAAACTAATATAGTGACCTTGTTAGACAGAAGTTTGTCATTTACACATCCAGTATTTACAGATCAACATTGGCCTTCACTTGAAATTGTGTTTCTGGCCACCAAGATACAAGAAGTCCAATGTTCACTCTTCTTTTTTTTCTATTTTCAGCAACTCCTGAGAGAAATATCTGGCTCTTTAGTTGCTAAATGGTCCAATATGTTCACCAGCTAGTCGCTAACTCTGTCTGCCAGGGCTTAGCAGCTTGTGTACAGTGGGTTTTTGTGGCTTATTTGCTGAAAACAGGTGCCTACTAGAAAGCTCATCGGAGCTGGCGGAAACTGCTGATTTTCCGTGGGCTCTTCACTATAAGTGAGCCCTTTCACATGCACATCACCATTTGATCCGTCATTTATGTATAAATATTGATTATAGCCGCTTAAAGTGTTTAACACAACAAAAATGAGGACTTCAGGACTGTGTGGGTGTGTTTTTTTTTTAAGATTTGATTGACAGATTTGATTGACAGTCAGGCATCGTTAGCAACCCCACAACTGACATTTTTATTCAAATGTTGCTAAATCTTAATTTGAGTAAGGAAGTACATCACATACCCACAAACTAAAGAGAAGAACACACATAATAACATACACAAATACAGAAATGTCTTGTGAAAAATAGACTAAACTATTCTATCTTTGGCAGAAAATGATGTGTTCATGCAACACCTCATTTCTCATACTGAGAAGCTGTTTGACAAAAATGTTTCAGGGCTTTAAATTATGTTGTTATGTCAAAACGCTGCACCTTTAAATTAAAAAACGCTATAAAAAGACAACAAGACCTCAGATGCAGAGCAGGTCCATTCAGTCAGCGTGATGTACAGTAAGGCTTTATCTGTAAATGAGGATATCCAACCTCAAAAGCAGGATATTATTTTCTAAGATCAGATGAATGAAATATGCACACAGTAGTTATTGGTCCTGCAGGTTCCCACAAATACTCAATAATGCCCGAGACGCTCCTGGAGATTATTCAGGGCTCCAAATTGGATTAGCAGAGATGCTTCTGCCGGCAATTAGTCTGAGGAAATAGATGAGCTGAAGGAAGCACAAAGCTATTAATTAAAGCTGTGGGGAGATGTGCCACTGAGTTCATACAGTAGCGATGAAGACAAGCCACAGAGGGAGAAGAAGTGTCAAGCAAAGTAGCCCATCAGAGGAAAAGCCTTGAGAGGAGCGAGGAAATCAATAATGCCCTCAGCTGTGCTTTTAGTACCCTTGATGGCTGACTTGGGCGTGAGTTTGCTTGCAAGAGAGTCTCGGGGAACTCCAGAACTGCAAAAGTTTGTGAAGTGTACGGTTGACGTGTTTTCTCACACATAGCGGCCTCATTAGAAAACTTAATTTGAGGACTCTGTAAGCCAAGCAGGCAACATGAAAGGCACCCATCGCGAAGATAGGGCAAGGCCACAGGCTCCCAGAAATTGTCTCATCAGTCCACATATGCAACTCCCGAGTGTTCCCCAGAGTCTAGTGCACTCAAGTTGAATGTGAACTGCCTGCAAGTGTTGGACATACCTTTTTAAATGCAAATGCTTGGTTACATAACTCTTGCATGAGTCTAAGTGATATGGTCAAATTACTTTTCCTAGTTTCTGGAAATTCTCAACAAAAGAGAGCTACGAGCAATTATTCCTGCAGAAGCCTGACATCTGTAAAGGTCTACCTCTCTGACTTCAGTTATTCATTATCTCTTATTTATTTAGCATTCACGGTGTCAGGATTGCTTTTCGTATTTGTGATATTTCTATTTTTTCTGTTATTACAAAAAAGGCTTGTCAGCACTATGTGTTGACTCTTTGAAACAAAGTGATAATTCATTGGTGTGTTGTTTCTTTGAAATGGGTTTTATATGAAGTATGAGCTAAGCAGGCGACATATAAAGCACCTGTCAGGGGAATAAAGGGAGATTTGGAGAATTTCTTTCCATTTGTGCATTTCTAGCAGACTGAAGCCCCCGTTCTGCAAATGGCTTTTATTTAATATGACAAAGAAAACAAGACTTTTTCTCACTGCAACAGGGATTAGACTGCCAGTCATATTTTTCTTTGAGCAGAAGTAGTGTAAGCACTGTTAGCCATTCTTACATACTGTACAAATTCTCTCTGTACTGATGCTGGTGGCAAAACTCCCTCACTTTACTCACTTACTTTGAATACTAATTTGAACTGATCCTGTTGCTCTTTTATAAAGAGAATGACACAAACAAGGACTCCTTCACTTCACTTGTGCATGTATGTGCTTCATGTAATCAGCTCCTCAGATCATTTGGTGATGTTTTAAATGAATTTTTGACTCAGTTTGACTAATATGCAACAACAAGATCATTGAAAACTAAATGAAAAACTGCCTAAAGCTGGGATCAAATGTCATTTATGGATTAATTTAAGTCATAGTTTTAGCACATTTTTAGATTTTATGGCTGCTTAAGAGAACATTTGACATTTGCAGTGTTTCTCTTGTTAAATTTAATAACTGGTTTTGTAGGACAACGTGCATAGTCCTCAGAGTAAGTTACTGAGTTATTGAATAAAGAATCATTTTGATGTCTGTACTGAAAATCAGGCATCAAATTACGGAGTAATCAGCCACACTGGGGAGTGAACTGAGGAAGTTTACAGGGATAAATACATCACTGTTATCAGCCTTATTCTTATATTTAAAATCAGTTGGAGATCTTTCACCACCTTCAGTATCAGCAGGCTTCATTTGTGACTCTCTGCTTGTCATCTTCCAGTGTTTACATCAAATCAGCGCCTCCCTGGGTTCCCAGCCTGTTTCCTCTGATTCCTGAGGCACATTTTCTGCTGTGCAGCACATCAAATCCTTTGCTGCTAGCCGTTCCCGGAGTCATCCAGTCCAGTCAGTCAACTCCTCACTTTCCAAGTTGGTTGCTAACTGTGCTTGTTCATGATCCAGCCAGTCTGCTCCCTGGTCAGATACTGTCTCTTTCCTTTTATCAACCAGCTGCTCTGCTGCAGTTCCTTTTATAAAAGACTCATCTCCTGCCTCAACTAGCCTGCCCTCTGCCTCTCAGATGGCTAACTTTCCTTCAGTCTTTCTCTTGTCTAAGCATTCTCCGTCAGTCTCCCTAATCGAGTTGTTCTCCAGTTTCCCAGTTTCAAGGTACTCTAGGTGTCCCCGTTGCCTCTCTGTCAGACCCTGAACCTATTTATCTGTCTGTCAAGTCCGAGGTCAAGGTAAACTTTTCTATCCCACTAAGGGAAATACATGTAGTCCCAGATGTCTCAAATAAAACACGGAAGTACAGACACACACTCACAATATACTCCGGGAAAGGCATGCATTATAAAAAAACATGTCATATTCAATATTCAGTCTAAATATATAATATAAGTCTTTGACATAAGCCTACACAATCTGAGCCATTGTCTAACTTGTCCGTTTGTCCGAGCATGAGCCTAAATCTGTCTCTCTGTCAGAGCCTGAGTCTCAAATAGTTTTTGTGTGTGAGCCTAAATCTTTTTCTCTGTACAGGACGGAGTCTGAATACATTTCTTTGCCTGAGCTTTAGGCTGAAATTGCATGTTTGTCTTAGCTTAAGCTTGAACCTGGACAAATCCTTTCCAAGCTTGAATCTCTCTGTCTGCACCTGAAATTGTGTTTTTTTGGGGGGGGTTTTATCCGAGCCTGAACTTGTCTCTTTCTGTGAGTTTGAACCTGTTTCTTTTCTGTTCCTGGTTTAAAAACAGATGCGTGCTCAACCTGAGTTCACACCTGCTTGAGTCTACAGAGCCTACATGTGTTCACTTTTTCTTCTTTCCTTTAGTTTGAGTTCCAGTGTGTCTCTACCAGTCAGTCTCCATTAGCTCTCTGTCCAGCTCTGCTTCCCTTGCTTCTCTTCTTCAGTCTGTTTCTCTTTATTTTCCCTTTAATCACCACTGTGATCAGCTGCTAGAATCTGCCCTTTACTGTGTCTGAAATTTCCTTAACCCCAAATTTGACCCATTTTTACATTTGAGAGCTGTAAAATATAATATTTATTTTAACCAGACTTTTCCTAATGTGACCCACAGTATGCAAAAACTGAAATAAAATGCAACATTTTTTTAGATTTTTGTGCAGCTGATGGATCATAAAACAGTGACTGTAAATGTATTTTTTTCAGTAAGATCAAATATTTATTAATGACTGATGGGGAATTTATAAATGTGAATTGGTGTAGAGACTAATTATCATTGGTGTAGACTATTATAACACAGTATGTGAGGATTAACCTTATCCTGCTTCACCTGCTTTCTCATCAAATCACCCAATCACCATCCGAGCCAGCTGCTACTCATTCACAAACATACAGGCCAGTTTTTAGACAGATTTTCGATGTTTTAAATGTTTCACCTTTATCTGCCCACCTGTTAGCTGCTTGTTATCGGTTCCCTCCCTGACTGCTGGCTGTCTGCCTGATGACCGACCCTCCTGCCACGGCTCTCTTTGGAAACGTTTGCCAGATTCGATGATACCTGCCTACAGCCAAATTTGAGTCTTTCTTTTTTAAATCTTTTTGCCTAAGTAAAAATGTGTTTAAGCATATTTGCAGTGCTTGTGATTGAATTCGGGCCAATTTATTTGAATCTGATGGGTGTTATGACGTTTGTCAGGTTTGGTATGTTGGGTAGTTGCCTCTTTCTAACTTAACCCTCGTGTCGTCCTCCCAGGTCAAATTGACCCTGTCTAATTCTTCCTCCATCCCCCTTTCTTCCCTCCTTCATTCCCTCCTGTCCTTCCTTCTTCCTTTCCTTCTTTCCTCCCTCCCTCCTTCTCTCTTTCCTTCCTTTGTCCTTCTTTCCTACCTTCCTCCCTTCCTTCTTTCCTCTGTCCTTCCTTCCTTCTTCCCTTTCCTCCTTCCTTCCTTCCTTCACTCCTTCCTCCTTTCCTCCCTCCTTCCTTCCCTCCTCCCTCCTCCTTCCTCCTTTCCTTCCTTCTTCCTTCTTTCCTTTCCTTTCCTTTCCTTTCCTTCCTCCCTTCCTTCCTTCTTCCTTTCCTCCCTCCTTCATTCTCTCTTTTTTCCTCTGTCCTTCTTTCCTAACTTCCTCCCTCCTTTCCTTCCTCCTTCCTTCCTCCATCCTACCTTCCTCCCTTCCTTCCTTGACTCGAGGACAACAGGAGGGTTAAATTCGCTTTGGGTGAGGTTATGACCCCTTTTTTCTGCATGAAAATTGGAATTAAAACACAGGAAAAGCAGACAAGCATTTGCTGTAATTGTCTCACAGACTCCAAAAAAATGTTCACATTAGACAAACCTGGTAAAAGCAGCTGGGAAAAATATCTGAAAGTGAGGCAGAATCTGTGTATATTATAATTTATTTTTTGAAGTTTACTGAGTTTTGTGGGGCAAAATCAGGCTTCTCTGCCGGGGTCAGTCAGAGTTTGTGTACTTGATGAAGTTTTCCTCTTGATTCCCAGCCAGTGTGACACAAGCCAGGTAGGATTTACAAAATAAAAGGATAACTGAGCTGCTGAGAGGTATCGAGAGCTGATGAGCCGGTTTGAACTCAGCAGCTGCCAAGTTGTTGGCATCACATCATGCAGCATATGTTTGCTATGAGTTTTGGCTCCATGTTTTTTGTTTTTTTTTTCTCTCTCCAGGCTGCTGAGATGATAATTTGTGTGATGTTTGGGTGTTTTAAGATTACTGAAGCCCCTGTCGGCCTTGTTGGCCAGATAGAGATGTCGACAGTCAAAATGACAAGAAATCTGATTTTACTGAAGCAGTGTCAAGCTGCTGGCTGATAAGGATAAATGTCTTGGTTCAAACTGGATTATATTTGTTTGAAAAGTGAAGTACACTCATTATAATTTCTCAGAGCTCAATGTGATGTCTCCTAATCTCTGGGCTGGGAGACACAGCAGCCGCAAGAACTCGTTTAATTAGTTTTGTCTGATGAACAATCCAAAGCACAAATATTTTTAGCTTGCTATCATATATGCAGGGCTGGGACGGTTACTTTAGAGATGTAATATGTGACAGATTACTAGTTACTCTATTTAAAATGTTATAAGTAATGTAACTATTTCAATAACTTAATCAAAGTAACTTTTGATTACTTTGTGATGACTTTTCTAATTTTCTAACCAATGTTTTCAGCTGTTAGGGTAAATGTTCCCTCCGTCTGTTCCTTCCTTCCTTCCTTCCTTCCTAAGATCTAAGATCAGCTGTTAGGGTAAATGTTTCCTTTGTCTGTTCCTTCCTTCCTTTTCTTAGTTTGTTTGTTCCTTCGTTCCTTCCTTCCTTCCATCCTCCCTCCCTCCCTCCCGTCCTTCCTTCCTTGCTTGCTTCCTTCCTTCCTTGCTTGCTTACTTGCTTCCTACCTTCCTTCCTTCCTTTTCTTAGTTCGTTCCTTCCTTCCTTTCTTTTCTTAGTTTGTTCGTTCCTTCCTTCCTTCCTTCCTTCCTTCCTTCCTTCCTGCCTTTTCTTAGTTCCTTCCTTCCTTCCTTCCTTCCTACTGTCCTTGCTTCCTCCCTTCTTTCCTTACTTCATTCCTTCCTACCTTCTTTCCTTGCTTCCTACCTTCTTTCCTTACTTCATTCCTTCCTTCCTGACATGATTTATAAGGGAGATCATTTCTTATAAAGCAACATTTATCTCTCATTTGAAAATGTATTCATTAGTTCATGTAGATTTTAAAATATAAAATAAAGATATTTGATGAATAAAGTGAGTTTAATTGATACTGTGACTCCATTTAAGCCCATGTGTGCTCCAAATAAGCCCACGTCATGATGATTTATTTACTAAATATATAACAAATACTGATTTCAAAGAATTAAAAACAGTGATATATGTATTCAGTAACATGTTAGATATTAAAAAATTAGGAAAATCCCTCCTGAGTAAAATCTTAAAGGTGTGACTTCAGATGTAACTCCCTTTGTAATCATCAACATTTTCTCAGTAACTGTAACAGATTACAGTTACATTTATTTAGTAATTAAATTACGTAATGCTGTTACATGTAATAAGTTACTCCCCAACACAGTATATGTCAAAGAAAGTTGTAGATTTTAACATTTAAGAACATTTGTTTGAACAATGACTGAAACGGTTAATCAAACGTTGCCAAATCATATTCTGTTGATAATCTAGTCAATTAATTTCATACATTTTAATTTTAGTGTCACATGTTGCTCCAAGTTCCTTTTCACCTCAAGGGAAATGCAATTTGGAGGGATAAACTGAATCTGTGTCATTTTCAGAAATAATTTTCTAAATATTAAATCATTCATTGCATAAATATCTGCTTTCAGCTGCTCTACTTCAAAGGGATTTAGTATCACTATTAGCATGTAAAAGCTCATTATGATCTAAGCTGAATGTGTGTTTCTGTGCCACCTATAACTGCACATGTATTGGTTTTGGTAAAAGATCAGTATCAGCTTGTTTCCCATCCACTTCCACTGGTTTGTTTTCCACTGGTTCCACTGGTTCCACTGGTTCCACTGGTTCCACTGGTTCCACTGGTCCACATTTAAACATGTAGCAGTTAACCCTTGTGTCATCCTCCCGGGTCAAATTGACCCTATCTGTTTTGACTGTTCCTTCCTTCCTTCCTTCCTTCCTTCCTTCCTCCCTCCTTTCCTACCTTCTTCCTCCCTTCCTTCCTCCCTCCTTTCCTTCCTTCTTCCCTTCCTCCCTCCTTTCCTTCCTTCTTCCCTTCCATCCTTCCTTCCTTCCTTCCTTCCTTCCTTCCTTCCTCCTTTCCTCCTTTCCTCCCTCCTTTCCTTCCTTCTTCCTCCCTTGACTCGAGGACCACAGGAGGGTTAAACGAAGACATCTGATTTCTAGGTAAAGAAAGTATTTTGTCTTACGAGGTGCAAGATTTCTCTTCTGGAGAACTGAGGGAGAGGATGGAGAAAGAGGATGTTTGCTCTGCAGGGGCTCCGACATGAGCTGGACCCGCCTCGGCCTTCAGTGACTAATTCATGGAGACCGAAAATCCACTGAGTTGAAAAAACCTTCCTTCAGTATTTGACTCATCAAAGTGATTCAACTGAAAACTGTCTTAACGTTGTGAGGTTTAGTGTGTTCAGATTGTGGAGGTGCAGTGTAGTCAGCTGTTCAGTATGTTAAACATTGCACCAAGCAGCATATGTGATGATGTTGTTTTTCCATTTAAATATATTATAACTGGGAAATTATTAATTTCTCCATTTATTAGTTAAACTTTATTAATGGGCAACTCCTGGAGGATAGACCGCAGGTTATGGATGCAAGATAACTGCACCGATTGTCAGTTTATTTGTTATTTATTTGCTTAATTCTTACATGATGTTCATATTCTGATTAATCCCCATCAGTCATTAATAAATGTTTGATTAATCTTATGAAAAAGACATTCACAATTACTATTTTATAGTCCAGGAGAACGTTTTATAGTGTTTGAATGTGTATCAGCTGCATAAAAATAACCTTTTTTTAATACTATGGGTCACATTATGAAAAGTCTGGCTGAAAGAAATGTGCATGGTGTTTTTACAGCCCTCACGTGTTTAACCCTCCTGTCGTCTTCACGGGTCAAATTGACCCCGTCTCTTTTGACTGTTCCTCCCTCTTTTATTCCTTCATTCTTCCCCTCCTTCCATCTTTCTTTGCTCCCTCCTCCTTCCATACTTCTTACCTCATTTTCTTCCTTCCTCCCTTCCTCCTCGACTTCCTTCCTTTCTCTTTTCCTCCCTCCCTCCCTCCTTCCTTCCTTCCTTCCTTCCTTCCTTCCTTCTCTCCTAAATTCCTTCCTCTTTTCGTCCTTACTACTTTCCTTCCTTCCTTCCTTCCTTCCTTCCTTCCTTCCTTCCTTCTTTCCTTCCTTCCTTCCTTCCTTCCTTCCTTCTTTCCTTCCTCCTGTCCTTCCTTCTGTCCTTCCTTGACCTGAGGACAACAGGAGGGTTAATTTATGTGTTTTTTATTGTAATGTTTGATGTTGGAGCAATTCCCTTAATCCAAGAAAGTTTTATCCTACAGGTGACGATAAAAGTAACTTTGAACTTTTGGAAAAACTGTCATCGTGATTCTCTGTCTGTAGCTTTTGAATTCCCATTGGTCATCTTAAAGTCATATCGCATTTCTGATCGGTCTTTAGCTGTCCAATTTAAATCTATCTAAGACTTAAAAAGACTGCAAGACCCATGATTTATCTGCTCCAAGATTATTTTTTTAAGACAGGACCCCCCTCATGTGTCCGTCCTCATTACAAGGGGTCCTACAGTTCAAGCACACACACACACACACACACACAGAGAGAGAGAGAACGAGAGAGGCCTCACACAGTCACTGATTATATTATTACTGCAGTTGAAGTTATTAAACCAGCTAATTAAAACTATTTTTCTAATTCTGACAAAGGATCATTTAGTTGATTTCTTTTATTAGTTTCTTTACTCTTGTGTGTTGCTCTCTGAATTTGAGTGTTGAGCTCAAGCTGTTCCCTGCATTTACATATTAGGATTTCTGTATATTAAAACGTTCATTCATGTCTGTTTTCTCCACCGCAGCCTTCCTTCAGGCTCGTTTTAAAATCCCATCAAAGAGATTTTTTTTACATGTGCTCTTTTTGTTTGATGTGCAACCTGCAAAACTGACAACAATCTGGCACTTGTGGGAAAATACTATGATTTCTCTAAGTGGATTAATGGTGTAATCAGTTCGCCTCATCTGAGATCAGTTGTGTAGTTTGTGCGTTCTCACGTGAACATGACAACAGTCTGGAGCTAAAAAAATGTCTTGTGGCGTGAGCAGCATGAAAGCTCGGAGAGTTTGAAAGGCGTTAAGTGTGTACTCGACTTTAGACTGACGTGAGGGAATAACCTGAAATATGAAATAGCTGATTTCTTCCACAAAGTCCACAGTTATTATCCTTAACCCTTTCATGCATAGAGATCACTACAGTGGAAAGCTACTCAAAAGCTGTTTATTATATATATGTATGGATTGATTTTGATGCATAGTTGCACTTCAGCCATCACAGTAGACACTAATACATTATCTGTAGTAACTTTGCTGGTTATTATAATGTGTGATGTCATGTAATTTGATGAAAAAAGGTTAAATTAACAAATTATAGGAAACAAGTCCTGACTGAGGTTATAATTCATGCATGAAAGGGTTAATGGTTAACAATCTAAAAGTGAAATTAGCATTTCTAATTTCTAAACTAAAGTTTGATAAAATTTGAGTATGCAAAATTCAGCAAAGCAGCCAGAATTTAAATACAAACCAATCAAACTGAACAAAAGAGGAGAGACAAAGACATTCAGTATAGCCGCTGTGAATCAGTGCTCATTGAGTGTAATTGTGTATTGCCACTGATAGTATAGCATAGATCTGTTCCAGCAACCTCCGAATCAGCTTTATTGACAGAACATGCTTGGGCACAGATGGAGTTTGTCTCTAGTGTCTCTCAGTGTACTTGCATACAAATGTAAGAAGATACATATATAGATAAAACAGCTAGACACAGATAAGCAGACATATAGTAGTTGGAAAAAGAAGACAATGCATATGTTAATTATACTGTATACATGTATTAACAACAATGGACAATAACGTACAGCATCTACATACATACTGTGACTGTAACCTGGTATTTATGGTTAAATTGTGCAAAAGTAGACTCTCATTTTTTCTGATCTTTGTCTTCTGAAGCATGAGCTGAAGGCTGGGAGACTGACACAGCAGCAGCAAGAACCAATCGGCTACTGCTGCTGTCATAGCCGTCCAATCGGCAACTCCACACCCAGGCTTTCATAACCATGTTGTGTACACTGTATTACATATATATACGTGTGTGAGAGTGTGTGTGTGTGTGTGTGTGTGTGTGTGTGTGTGTGTGTGTGTGTGTGTGTGTGTGTGTGTGTGTGTGTGTGTGTGTGTGTGTGTGTTCCTATAATGGAAGTGTGAGCTACATTATTAATTCAGCTTGTCACAGTGTAATTCCAGCTTTACATTTGGTATTAGTATTTTTACAGACAATATGGTTCATGAATTATTAGAATGAGGTAACACTCACACATAATTATCTAAAAAGGATAAATCATAAACTAAAACAGGGTTTCTTAAACTTTTCTAACCTCAGAACTGTGTAACTGAAGTGCATGATCTCAGCTCTAAATAATAATGAATGATGAACCTGAAATTGTCAAACGCTGAACTCTAACAGAGAAACATAATGAGAATCTTTTTGTGCTCATACTTCTCTTGAAAGTTAGATCACTACATTCAAAATCTTTAATTTCGTTCTTCAAAAACACTTTTTCTTATTAACTTTAGAGTAAAATATGCATGCAACGGGGACATTTAAGGGGTAAAATTACGGAATTTAACCATCATTGGACTTAGTTAAAAGCCCCTTACATTATTCAGATGAGATCTATCCAACTATATCTGTCTGATAAATCTGAAGCTTCAGCCAGGAGAATCTCATCTTCATTCTCATCTAAATCTTGGCACAAAAAAAGTAAATAAGTGGATTACAGAAAATGACAAACTATTCCTTTTTAAGGGTTTAACACCTCAATGAACCTGAGGGACTTGCACTAAGGGACTCTTACAGTAGTTTACATAAAGGACGGTGTGTACCAGATAAAGAGATGACTGAGGGAAAGTTAAACCCTTAAATAGACATCTGCTTCGACTGCAGTTGAGTCTTTTGTGCTATTCATTCATCCTCCGATTTATATAATCTGTAAAGGTGGGAAACCTCTTATCAAAGAAAAACATACTAATCTTGAGTTTCAGTGGATTTACTGCATCCGTCACCAGCTGCAGTTCTCACTATTTTCCACCAGGTGGAGATGCTGCACAGCATTTGGCTGCTGACAGTTGACTCAGGACATTATGTAACCTCAGATTTCCCTGCACAGTCACTCTCTGACCCCCACATGGACTGTCACGTCCTCACAGAGCTCTGGAGGGATTTTGTCTGTCAGGATGAGAAGGCAAAGACTCTCTACAGCTTGTCAACCCCCCAAAAAATAAAAAAAATCAGAGGATGAGTGTTTCTGCTTGAGATGCCCATCACATTGTAATCCCCAAATTGTCGCTTCCCACATCGAGCCTTGAGTTTCCTCAACTACAAGTCTGCAGCAAAGTCTGCAGTGGTTTCCTGCTGGGTGGGTGTATCTTAGCTGAATGTCGTCTGTTAATAAAATGCGTAGCTTTTGCAGAATATGCTAGCATGCAAACATCATAATGACAATAACAAGTCACTATAAAGTCACATTTGACCTCCTCTGATGCACTTAAAGTCCTTGTAAAAATATCACTTTTTAAATTATTGTTCCTTTTTTTTGTTTTTTAATACCATATTTATGATTGTGACTTAATTTACAAATAGCATTTTAGGGCCACACCTTTCCCTCATACGCCTGCAATATATAGCCTACCTGGAGGATTGCTATGGCAACAGGTTGCCAGTAGCGACGGGGTACCACTACATCCCTGCCTGTGCGTGTCTGCGGGGATGAGCAGCGCGTCAGGAAAGAAAGAAAAAAGAAAAACACACACACACACACACACACACACACACACATAGAAGCGAGCAGCAGAGGGTGAGGTCTGCCCCTGCTCAGCAAAGACAAAAACACACATCACTGCGAGGCTTTTTCCTGTCATGAAGTGAGGATCTCTGTGGTCTGCAGAGGACGCGTCTGATCGCTGCTGTTCCTGTGTAAGAGCCCGAAAACACAATAGTCGGATCTACCGGAATGGAGAGCTGCAGGCGCTGACGGATCCCGAGCTCCCCTGATAACAACAGGTTAGTGTTTACAGACTCGGCCACTTGCACCTGCAGCTGATGCGCACACGAATAGGCGAAATGAGCAGAAGGCAAGGGGGGTGGGGGGGACTTTTTTCTTAAATGCATTCATATCATTTCACCTTTTCATTTTTTTTTAGTATTATAATTTAGCTAGAAAGGTGTGAAATGTGACCGGAGATGAAAAAGATTTGACGCATCCACGTGTGCAGCTGTAGGAGTCCAGCTGTGGCTCACATACCGGCTCATTAGTATGTAAAGCTGATAACAAGCAGCAGGTTTGAATTAAAACACACAAACAGCTGAGACAGTTTCACATTAAATGATTTTTGTATTTATATGGCGCCTCATCATTTTTGCATTGTTGTTGTTGAGCATCCCTGTGTGGAAACTGCGGGTGTGTCTGTGCCTGTTGGATGGATCAGGGAAAAAATTAATTAATTATAACAGTATCTGGATTTATATTCGGATCACCACACCACATTTGCATTAATAATTTATTTCATGCATACTAATGCTAATCTAGGATGGCTTTTACTTTATTAACTCCCTCTTTTTACTTGTATTCATGTCTGAAAAATGACTTTTATATCAAATTAGACTTTTATTATGTACATTTTTGCTACAAAATAGCCTCTATAAATAACATCAAATATTTTTCATAAATGCATATTAGAATTTGTAATGTGTTATAGAAATATAATTCTCAAATTCTTGTTTTCCAGCCCTTATGAACCCAGTGAAAGTGTGTGTGCGTGTGTTAGGGGTGCAACATGCAGTTATTTTCCTTATTGATTCATCTGCCAGTAATATTATAGCATTATATTGTATTATTGATGAATTGATGAATTGAATGACTCTTAAAATGTCAGTAAACTATGAAGAAATGTCCACTCTAAGTTCCCAGAGCCTATGATCAATCTTCAAAACATCTTGTTTTGTCTAAATTCAAAGATAATCAGCTTTTATTATCATAGAGGAGTAACAAAACCATAAAATGTTCATATTTCGGGGAGCTGGAACCAGTGGATTTTTGTCACTCTTGATTATTTGATTAGTTGATAATCGACTAATTGTTGCAGCTCTAGTGCATGTGTCTGTGTCTGTTTGTTTGTGTTTGTGTTGGCTTATAATTAACAGCACTGAATCCTAATGCTCAGTTCATTAACGGCTCTTCTACATTCATCTCAGCTGCTGTACAGTATGAGACATTTTATATAGTAAAATGATTGACAGCATAGAAAATAGTCCAATCACTCCCCTGACCCATTTTATCTCTTCTCCTTTAGTGCCTTTTGAATTCTCCATTAGTCATAATCAACAACACACACACACACACACACACACACACACACACACACACACACACACACATAGACATATTCACACACACACACACACCTCTAGCCCACAGGGTCGATCAACTTTTCAATGCAACGTAATTGGCTTCATTTCTAAATTTGGCTTGATGTCCTCGTCGCTCTCACTTCCTTGTCAGTTTTAATCTGAGTGTCTGATACTGTTTCATCTCCTCTCCTCACCAAGGCAACCGTTACTGATGCCGCACAGTCGGACCAAAATAACTTACGCTTTATAATGCCGGTCAGTTCTTCAAAATTGGATATCTGCATCTCTTGTCATCTGAAGGCAATTTCACGGCTGCAGAATTAATTACTTTTCCTGAAATGTAGCTGCTGATGAGCTGATGGAGAGAAAGAAGCAGCTTTTTTTTCTCCATATTTTCTTTTATTTGATCTGCGGGTGAAATGGAAAGCAGATTGTGTGCCGAAGTTGTCAAGGGGAAGTTTAAATGTTTAGTTTTTATCTCGACTGTCAGGGAAAAAAAGAAGCTCTAAACTCTTAGTCATGGAGCTGCTGCTGATGTAAACGTTGGGAGTCTTTGAAGTGTATTACATAATCCACAAGCAAATAGGAGAGTGTTTTCTGGCTCAAAACTGCTAATACTCCGTAACCTCACCATGTCATTGGAGGGCAAGAAGACGAGATTATGATTTGACAGTAAACGATGATGAGAAAACCAGTGGACAAAAAGAAAAACAGCCCTCTTTCATCGTCATTTTTCACAGCAAGGGCAATGAATCACCGCTGTGAAATATCATTTTTGAGTTTTAAGTGTGATGGATTGCAGGCCGCTGATCAGTGAGGCAGGGCTGAAGGCTGCTCTCCGTCTCTCTCCTGAGAGTTGCCTACAGAGAGGGGGAGAGAGAGAGAGAGAGAGAGAGAGAGAGAGAGAGAGAGAGAGAGAGAGCGCTTCCTACCCGTCTTGTCACTTCGAGCCATCTCATAACACGTCCACCACCCCTCCCAAGTGATTTTGTCAGTCTCTGTGACGGCTCTTCACGCTTGTAGAAGCATAACCACAAAGACACAACATGGAAAAGGATTGAAGTTTGGATTAAACAAAGATTTCTCAGAGGGGACTGATTGATAATCTGGTAATTATCTAATTGCAATCTGAAAGAGGCTGTTTATGAAGTAATCAAAGACCACAATATGTGACCTGGGTTTCATGGTTTGTGCTAAATACGATTATTTTACTCACAAATAAAACGTATAAGAGTTGTTAGTGCAGCAGCATGACTACAAGCAACACTACAAGTCAACCAATTAGAGCTGTGAATGATTTTTAATTAGTCTTTTGGAAATCAAGCACGGTCAAATTTCTCATTTCTCTGTTGTAAATGGTATATTTGGGTTTTTTACACAGCTACTTTCCAGTTCAATGTTGACCTTCTGTACTTTTTATAATCATAAATTGTGCTTTATGTGCACTGTTTCAGTGCCATAGAGGGTTGTAAAAACATTTGGGATTATTCATTTTAACTTAATCAGTGGATAATTTGAGTAATCTGAGGAATTATATCCATTTTTCAGATATTCCTCTAATCTTTGCTTTTATTTCTTATCCATTACCATTACGAGCTGCTTTTTACTCGTGTTTCAAACCTTTTTAAAAACTATTCACATGAAAAGAGGAAGAGAAACTTCTCTTGGTTGCACTGTGCACATCTATAGTGGAGACAGAAATGAATATATGTCAGTTTTAAAAGATCATAAGCAACAAACGAACCATTTGGTTACGATGATTGTATCTGACTGCTACTGTTACTTGCTCTGATATTTTCTGTTGTAGAGATGAAACCAAACTCTCAGGATTGAGAATTAAGTTGGTTAATGTAATGTGTTAGTCCTGTTGTCCTCAGGTCAAGGAAGGAAGGAAGGAAAGGAGGAAAGGAGGAAGGGAGGGAGGACGGGAGGAAGGAAGGAAGGAACTATGGAAAGGAGTAAGGACGAAAAGATGAAGGAATTTAGGAGAGAAGGAAAGGAGGAAGGAAGGAAGGGAGGAACTAAGGAAAGGAGTAAGGAACAAAAAGAGGAAGGAATTTAGGAGAGAAGGAAAGGAGGAAGGAAGGAAGGAACTAAGGAAAGGAGTAAGGACGAAAAGAGGAAGGAATTTAGGAGAGAAGGAAAGGAGGAAGGAAGGAAAGGAGTAAGGACGAAAAGAGGAAGGAATTTAGGAGAGAAGGAAGGGAGGAAGGAAAGGAGGAAGGAAAGGAGGAAGGAAGGAAGGAAAGAAAGAAAGAAAGAAAGGAGGAAGGAGGAAGGAAAGGAGGAAGGAAGGAAGGATGGAAGGAGGAGGGAGCAAAGAAAGAGGGGAGGAGGGGAAGAAGAAAGATGCACAAAACAAAAAATCGAATATATTGAGAATCGCATTATGAGTCAGAGGGCACAGTTTGGAAATCCATGTGCACAGATTTACACATTGAATCGTCTTTTCCACCCTGTGACCCCGAGGGAGGGGGAAAGGGAAGGGAAGGGGAGGGGGAGGCTTCATAAAAAATCCTTTAAGTTAAGCAAGAAAAACAACATCTGAGCAATCTCTCTCATATCATAAGATTTAATTTAAATGATTTTTGTCTGCAGTGATTCCGTGCTGTAAAGATGAAGACAAATTGTGAGACTTGTACGCAGCAATCACTCAATGAGTTTCCTCAGTAGGAGAAAAAAACAAACATCAAACGACGAACAGTCCTGCTGGCTGTTTTGGATTAATGAATTTACCCCCAACTCTGTGTTTAGAACAGAAAAAAAACCCAACCATCCTCTCTTCTTTTTTTTTCTTTTTTTTTACCAGTACAAATGATCCACACAGAAAGCTGCAAGCTGTTCTTCCTTTTCAGAATCTATCTCTATTTATGTGGAGGAGGGGGAGAAAGTCATGTTTGTTTTTTTTCATTTGATTTCTTATTAGAAAATGCTGTATCCAAAGCTGAAGCTACTAAAGCTGACTCACAAACTAATATAACTCAATTTAACTAACCTTTCCTAACTAACCACCTGCAGTGTTTGTATTTCTGTCACTCCTCAACCTCTGCTGCACTGAGCTTTTTGTGTTAACCGTGGCAGCGACGAGGTCAGAGCGTAGACGATAAAATGGTGCACAGACAGACAACATTGTAGAAATCGTCATGGTTTGAGCTGTGAACTGAACCCAATTTGATGGATTTATAAAGGCGGAGAGGCGGGGGTGGTTTATGCCTTTTTGACCACTGTGACCAGGCTATTTCACATATGCTGGATTAAGTTTACAGGGTGAAAATGAGCTGCTGGGCCTCTATTAACCCCCCAATTTCCAACTGTTTGTATGGATTATGGATTAAGATAAGGCTGCTATTATTCTTTATTTCTTTATTTTTTCTTATTATCAACAAATCCCATGAAAAGACCCAAACCCAACAATGTGTATTAGTCCATCTCTCTATAATTTATGGCTTCCACAGCCTGTTTGTGGCTCCCACCCCAAAGCCTGTTTCTATTGACAGGTGTAGAGATTTTTAATAAAGCGCTGCAAATGTTTAGTTCCTATAAGTAATTTCCTAAAACAGCTGGTCAGTGTGATTTTTTAGCAATCAGGCGTAAATAGGAAATTTGTTGGGGACTATTTTGTCATGTGGATTAATGAGTTTTTTGGGGGGGCAATTGTCTTTTGGGATTGAGTCAAAATAAACTACAGTTTGTGTGTATTCATGTGAAGAAGGAAGAGAGACTCATTAATTGGGTTTTATAATATTTTTAGACAACAAAGACAAACAATAGGCAACATGTTAGATTTGTTCATTTCTTGTTGTTCTGGTCTTTTTGTGGAGTTTTTTTGACAGTAAGACATATACAGATTATTACAACCCCCCCCCACCCCCCATAAGACAGATCCTCAAAATAACAAAGACCCAGGTTGACACGCTAATCATATCACATGATACTGAACTTCAGTGTATTCCTAAACTAATCAAGTCAATTTTTACTTTGTATAGCCCGATATCACAAATCACAAACATAAGGAGGCTTTACAGTCTGTAGAGGAATACAACATCCTCTCTCTTCACATCCTTGATTTGAATAAAGAAAAAATCCCTAAAAAAGAAAAAAAAACCTTTAAATGAGAAGAGCAAACAGAGTAGTGATCTCTCTTCCAAAATGGACAAACATGACATAAATGTTGTGTGTACAAAATAGACCAAGAAAGCAAAATTTTAAATTAGCAGAAAGCAGTTACACAACATAAGTCAATTTTGAGGTATTTTGTCCACTTTGCACAGTTGATAATTCAGCCTTTATCTATCTGCTGTAAGCCTGCGTCTAACCTGCTCACCTCATTCATATAACCCCATTTTAGAGGATTTACTAATTCCTGATGCAGATTGTTTCCATATTAACACTATCTTTAGGAGACAGGGTTGTTGTGTCAGAATAAGAGACAGTGGTTTAATGAAGCACTGAATCCGACATGACGTATCTACCTTCCAATAAACGTTGTATAACTAAAAACTCCAAAGTGCCAATTCAAATCCTCTGAGCTGCTGAAATTCAATGCCAAAGATGTCCCTTGGGTCTCCTTTACTCTCATAGCAGGCCTTTCGCCTGGAGTTCCTAAAATAAACCCATCTGAGAGTCTCTCATTGCTGGTTTGAGACACATTTTGTTCTATTCTTGTCACTTTTACGATTACATTAACATGATGTATTTGGTTTTGTTGCTTCATCTGTCAAATCACAGAGGACAAGATCTATAATCCATCTGTCTGGATTCTCACACAGGTCTTTCTGCCGAGCCACATCTTCCCTTCCAAAATCTTTTAAGCAACGGTCAAAGAGCTGGAGCCGAGACGATCAAGCATGGATGTGCCCAGGATGGCTGAGGGCCTCTTCAGCAGCACGCTGTCCTCGTCGGGCGGCGGCCATCACGTGTCTTCCTACCTGACGTTGGAGCAGAAGGCCGCCTTTGTCTTCGTGCTGCTGCTGTTCATATTCCTGGCCCTGCTCATCGTGCGCTGTTTCCGGATCCTGCTGGACCCCTACCGCAGTATGCCCTCATCCAACTGGACAGACCACACCGAGAAGGACACATTTGATTACCGCATCGTCTAAACTAAGCGGTCCCGTGGGTGCAGAAATTAGAAGAAGGAGAAAAAAAAGAATGAATATAAAGACTGATTTAATGCTTTAAAAGAGTATTTTGCCCCCCCCCCCCCCCCCCCCCCAAGATGAAATGACTGCTGATTCACCAGGAAAAAAACAGCTTTCAGGAAGTCTTCTGAAAGTTTAAGACTTAAAAAACTAATTTCGAGCACCTACCAGAGTTCAACAGCTTCTCCCTGCCAAATCAGAAAATTCTCAAGACAAACGGGACTACACTATGAAGATTATATATATGAGATCAGACCACAAACTATCACAATTCCTGAGTCCGAGTGACGCATCGGAGCCGATTACGGTTCACCCATAACTCCCTTCCCCCTTGCCATCCGTTCTCTTGTGGACTACCTCATTCCTCCTCCATCTCATGTGTGGAAGACTCGGCGTATTCTCACATCTTCACACAGGGTCAAATATCTTTTCAGATCCAAGCCAATTGGAAAACGACAGTGTTTACATTTGATCATGTTTACGTCCTTTAGAGTTTTATTGATAATGTAGACAATCAGTGTTTAAAGTAGTCAAAGAAAAAAATTGCTGAGTAAGTAGTTTAGAAGGAGGTCGTTAAGGTTTTTTTTAATTTGTTTTATTTTGTCTTCATTTCTTGGACGGACACGAGAGGTCCAAAAGACTTTGTATGACTGATATGATTCAGGCGAGGAGGAATTTAATGCCTTATGTCTCTGTAAGATATTCTGTGGCAGTCGTTACCTTCTTGATAAGTTAGGTAAGACTGGCATCAAAGTCGTTAAAGCAGGTTTAATAATCACAAAGAAGGAAAGCGTGGTGGAAAAGTTCTCCCTTTAATGTTTTAGAGCGGTTTAAAACAGATAGATGCCAGCAGTGAGCTAACTATAACTGTTGTGTGTGCGATTAAAAAAAAAGAAAAGAAAAAAAAAGTCCTTTCAGTCATGGAGGAGACCTCAGTGTCCATGTCTTTAGATGTCAACAACCAAAAGAGGTATTGAAGAAAAAAAACGTTTACTGTGCTGTACCGTGTGCCTAATTTGGGGGAAAAACTGTTTAGATTGATGTTTTAGGAAAAAAGAAAGCAAATGGGTTCATATTTTCGTCTTAAATGTAGTTTTTTTTTTTGGTGTAGTGCCCATTTTAAAGATGAAACTTAACAGCATTTTACTGCCTGCAGTTGGTATATTGACAGTTGGTATACCAGACCTGCAGTGTTGATGAAGACGATGATGCATTTTTCACATCAAACCCTTTACGAACTGATGTTGTGGCTCTTTCGTTGGGCAACTTTTCAACTGTGCGCCTTATAGTGTAGATTGTTTACAGTATCGTAGGTAGTGGAGACGCTGGAAGTCAGCCAATCACTGATGCAACGGTGTCTTTGCACTTCACGGAGATGTCATTCAACCTGCTTAAGAAACGAAAAAACAAAAAAAAGAAGAAGAAATAAAAAAACCTTCCCTGTTTTCATTCCTGCCGGGACAGGAAGCGAACTCTAATCCTTTCGACGACATGTGATGTTCTTGTGATCTGCTGTGGCCTTTTCCTACTTAATCGCAGATGTTGCGATGTTGTGCAAAGGTGACGTGTTTTTCATTTTTTTTTATTTTCTGCATGTACTTCTTGCAGAGTATTTCCTCTCCATGCATGATAAATGGTGAAGTGCTTTAATCCTGATGTTGTAGCTGTGGGTCAGTTGCTCAAGCAGCTATTTCCTGTCTGTATTGGGAGCCTTTTGTTTCAATCTGTTTTACGCCCGGAGCCGCCGTTTGTTTTTGCAATAAAAATAATGAGAGTACACAACTGCCTTTTTTACTGTGTTTTATTTCACTCCGTTCATCCACCAGGCAGTAAAAGTGCCAGGTGTTAAGGACACACCAAAAAAATGGATTCTTCCAATCCACCCTGCCCTTTTCAAGGCGGCCCTTTGTGCCTCAGGCCCAACACATTCTTTCTCACATTTTATCAGCGGTTGGCAGCGGTAGCCAGCAGGTGTCTCGATTGGTTTTCTGTGAACCCAGACACTTTCTCTGGCTATACACACACACACACACACACACACTCACACTCACACACACTCTTGTCTCCAGGCCCAGGCTGCTCTTTGAGCCGAAACCCTCCAGAATACCACACAGAATAACAATCTTCTCTCTGACATCAACACCGAATATGTTGATATGCAATCATCTGCTGCACACCCCTTCCACCCCTCAACCCCAAAAAGAAAAACCCACCCTGAATTATTTCTCACACTGAAGAAAGACGAGGATGGATCGACTGTATGAATTTGGTTTGTGAGTAAATAGGTGCATCTGTTGTGGGTTGTGGGTGCGTTATTTAATAATTCCGCTGATATCACACATCCACTGTTATTTTTTTATTTTTTTTGTGTGTGTGTGGAGGGGCTGGGAAGCTGAAGCGGATCAGAATTTTAAATGTGAGCTGATCCCACAGAGGAGAAATGTGCAGTCTCCGCTTTTTGGATTATTATGTAAGAGACAACCTACATCTTTATTGAAGCCTTTCCACTGTTTGTTCATTTTTAAAAAAAAGTCAAAATAGTGACGTAGATGCCATCCTGTACTGTGAAAGCTGAGCTAAACGTGCACCATTTGTTCACACAGAAGAAAAAAAAAACCTCACACAATGCGTCCATGCTGGCAGGAGAGGAGGAAGCCAAGTTTGTTACACAAGCTGTTGTAAGTGGTGAAAACAATGTGCAGGGATGAAGGCGACACATCTGAGGAGTAATTAGATTAGATCCGTCATTTAAAAAGAATTAACACCTAATTTAAAACACCTCAAAGTTATTATCAGACATCCTCTTCTTATCCAGAAATACTTCTAAAGGCCCATTTATGCTCAATGGACGTACGAAAATGTATCCGTCCGTTTCAAACGTTACCGTCACTGCTCACATACTTCCATGTGTCTTTCACGTTGGCATGGATGTTAACCAATACATCCACCAGGGGGCAGCACAGAGTCAAAAGTTTATGACAACAACAAACTCAAAAACAAAAATTGACCCCATATCTTTTGACTGTTCCTTCTTTCCTTCCTTCTTCGCTTTTTCTTTAATTTTTCCTTCCTTCTTCCCTTCCTCCCCTCTTTCTTTGCTCCCTCCTCCTTCCATCCTTCCTTCCTTCCTCCTTTCCTTCCTCCCTTCCTCCTTACTTCTTTCTTTCCTTCCTTTCCTAAATTCCTTCCTCTTTTCGTCCTTACTCCTTCCTTCCTTCCTTCCTCCTTTCCTTCCTCCTTCCCTTCCTCCTTCCCTTCTCTCCTAAATTCCTTCCTCTTTTCGTCCTTACTCCTTTCCTTCCTTCCTTCCTTGACCTGAGGACAACAGGAGGGTTAATCACTTTTTTTTAAATACTCAAAATAGAAACAACTCATTTGGGAATGAAAGCCTTCATTTCATGTCACCGAAATCTCATTAGTTCATGCCAAACAAAGATTATAATCCAATCTAAACACACCCTTACACACAGCAAGTGGGAGCGGCGGCATGAGAACATTAACCATTGTGGATCAATATCACTGTCATGCTTTATGCAACATGACTCATATTAAAAGAAAGCCACCAATAATTGAATTATTTTCATTCTCTCCTCTGCACGCTCAGGCGCCTTATGCTAAATTTATTCCTTTCCCAAACGCCCCATTTCACTATTCAGCCTCCAGTTAATTTAATGGCCTCTGAACAGGTTGGAAGGAACTGTTCCCTCTGTGAGTGTGAGCGACTGAGCAGAGGACAAAAAAAAAGAGAAAGAACTATTGATATTGCATAATTGATTTTGCAGTGATTCCTTTTATTCCCAAGAGCCAGTGACATTAAGTGTGTCACCTATTTCACTGATGAATAGTGTGAGGCTCCAGGGAACATTGGCGCCAAAGAAAAAGAGATGATATCCAACTGGCATTTATCAAAAATGTTTCAGGTCTGCACCATTCAGACACATATTGGGATGCACAAAAGGGTCATTCATTACAAAATAACACGTGCTTAAACCTGCAATAGATTATTTTTAACCACTTGGATTGTGAAAATTGTTAATGCAGCAAACTTGTTAGCAAATAGTTGTTTATTTCCACATTTAGCCTCAACATTATCACACATTAGGAGTCATGTTTCTGTCCACCTGGTGAATTTGAGTCAAATATTCCCTCTTTTTTAGCCCTGTTTTGCTCTCTAAAAACTCCTGAGAGAAATATCTGGCTCTTTAGCTGCTAAATGCTCCGCTATGTTCACCAGCTGGTTGCTAACAGTGTCTGTTTGCCCCCAAATGGCAACTGCACAGGGACTTTTTAGAGCTTTTGCCTTGAAACTGTTGCCTGCTGTGGCTGACAACACTACGAGAGCTCTGTGAGTGAACCAAAACATTAAAGTCGCAGCTGGACAGCTAAACAATGAGCTGAAACTAACTATAATGCTCCGTAAAGCCGAGGGGAGCTGCAGAGTCACTGATAATTCTCTGTAGGTTCATCACTACGAGCCACAAAACAACACTTTACATAATGTTATTGCTTTCTTCTTTTTTTTAAAGATTCATTTTGGGCTTTCTGCCTTTATTTTAGCTAGTAGGTGGCAGAGAGGCCAACTGGAAAGAGGAATTGAACCAGGGACGCTGCCATTAGGTAACCACTGGGCTACCAAGGCGCTCCAGTATGCTTGTCTTTCATATGTTATGATAAAAACATTAATTATAGACACTTTAAACAAATAGCTGATTAGTCTTTTAATTATTAGACAGTAAATGAATAACAATGTTGATGCTTAATTAGTGAAATACTCTAATTTATCAATAAAAATGGCTGGATTCAGCTTTTTAAAAGTCATGATTTAATGAGTGAGTTTCTCTGTATTTACATTAATGCAAATTAATTAATTAATTTTGGTTGGAAAAAACTATTTTAACATGAATAGAGCAGTGCTGGCTGTTTCTCCCTCTCCAGTCTTTATGCTAAGCTAAGCTAATACTTACAGACATGAGAGTGACATCGATCTCCTCATACCTTGAATACTACAACTAGTAACTTACTTATTTCTTATTTTACATCATAATTCATCCAATAAATCTAACACAATTTACACTAAGATAGAATGAAGTTAAAATAAACAGACAAGACAGCATGGTATAAACATGTTTCCCGACATTTTGAACTATTTCTTTAATGTCCTATGATAAAAAAAAGAAAACAAAGAACAAAAACTAAACTTAATCCAGGATAAGACTGCATTTTAAAAGGATGATACTAGAGATGGCACTGATTTAAATAGCCACTCTCCTCAGGCAGGATGTTCTGAGCCTACGGGTCCTGACAGAAGAGGCGCTGTCACCCCTGGTCTCCATAGGACAGCCTGAGGGCTCCTGCAGGTGATCTCGAGCTACATGAGTGCTACTGCTGCTTTCAAAGCTCCATAAAATAGACCCAGGCCATGAAATGCTTCTAAAGCTAAAAAAAAAAAATTGAGATTAGTTCTGACAAGTGCAGGCAGCTTGTGTGCGGAGGATAAAGTAGGGGGCGATGTGATCCCGTCTCCTACGTCTTGTTTAAAGTCTGGAGCTGGTCTGTCAGATTCATGTCACCCACAATCTGCTTTAGCGCTTAAAGTACATCAGCAGGAGACAGCTGTTCAGGAACACACATCAAATACCAGCGTTTACTCCCACCAAGCCGCTTTCTGCCCACTTCTCCAGCCTCAGAAAGCTGAGTGCAACCATATTTTTCACCACAGTGTCTGAGTGTTGGCCACTGGGAGCTGCCCAGTATAATGACAGTCATTAGTGGTGACCACTGGAGAGCAGCTGGAGGATAAATACTTCCACTCACTGCAGTGAAAAAAAAGTGTTTGAAAATGTGCATAAATGATTGCATAAAGTCATGCAAATAATTTCTAGTAAGTGTTTGGATCTTTTATGAAGACAAAGATAAAATTCAAAGTAGAAATAAAGAAAATAGCATTTATTTAAAGGACCAATGTGTGATTTATTAACTGTACTGACTAATAAAAATCTACAGCTAGTATGATGTGTTTTGACATTTCCTTTCCAGTGTGGAGAGTTTCTGGGGTTTTTTTGGCCTGTGTGATTCCGTCCGCTACTCATTCAACCGGATCCTGGTGCTGGCATGTAATTTCACAACATTACCTGGCACCAGCACTTAATGCGGTGTTGAGAGGTCGTGGTCATTTCACGTATTTCTGTGAGATCCGGTTGACACACATTTGGACACCTCAGATATGAAACACTGACACACAAACACAGCATGCTGCAGCCTCGTAAGCAAACAAAATGGATCAACTGAGATAGATTCAACCTGACCAAACCAGAGTTTTGACTCTGGGGACGAGGTGATCTGCAGTACCCATTTTTCCCATATTCCCCCTTTAAATCTAAATATTTTCTTTAGTCCACATGTAAAATTTCTCTCTTGTAGACTGAAAAATAATTTTAGCGATAATTTTCTTTGTTGCCTGTAGCTTTTTATTGCCTCAATGATATATGGTACAAAAGTTATGTTTGCATATTATAAATGTATGTGTTAAAGAGTAGAAGATGCTTCTTAAGAGTACTCCACATGCTTTTGAACTTGAATAGAGTTAGGAGACTCACAAGAGATGGAAATTGGTCATATTGGTCAAAATCGAAGCAGAAGAGTCCAATTTATCCAAGCTTTTAGTCAAGCCCATAAACCACTGGATGATACAGTTTCCATAGTGTAACTTTATGTCCTCTTAAATTGTTATTTGTTATCTCCGAATTCAAACTGGGATAATCCTGATGACATGACAGCTGGTTTCGCAGGTATTACTAACCTTGACTAATAATTTGACTAGTAAACTGATCTTGATGTGTAAAATCTAAATGTCCCTTAACCCTCCTGTTGTCCTCAAGTCAAGGAAGGAAGAGAGGAAAGGAGAGAGGAAGGAAGGGAGGAAAGGAAGGGCGGAAGGAAGGGAGGAAAGGAGAGAGGAAGGAAGGGAGGAAAGGAAAGTAAGAAGGAAGGGAGGAAGGAAGGAAGGGAGGAAAGGAAAGGAAAGGAAAGGAAAGGAAAGGAAAGGAAAGGAAAGGAAAGGAAAGGAAAGAAGGAAGGAATGATGGTAGGAGGGAGGGAGGAAAGAAGGAAGGGAGGAAAGTAGGGAGGAGGAAAGAGAGAGAGAAGGAGGGAGGGAGGGAAGAAGGAAGGAAGGAAGGGTGGACAGACGGGGTCAATTTGACCCTGGGAGAACGACACAAAGGTTAAACTGACAGTATCTTCAATTAGAAAGTTTTTTTTTCTTTTGCTCATCCTTATTTTCCCTAGTTTCACCTTAAAACTCATCTGAAAGTCATATTTCCTGCTACTGCGCAAATTATGCAAATGCATAAACAAATAAATTCATATTGTTGATAAGTTTCTCCTTGGTGAAGAAAGACTTGCTTTTGGCATCTTAACAACATGATTTTCAGCTTAGAAACTTAACTAGTTTAAATAGACAATGATAATATCACTGCTACCTTAAAGGGTGAAATTCATCTCACATCCGTACACTCGAGAATTTGATGCTTTGAATGAGAATGATGCCTGAAAACCATCAAATAAACAAGGCATTATAATCATTTACACATTTTGGTTGTTTTTGTCTGTTAAAAAACACTCAAATCTGTCTTGATCTAATTCATACTAAACCCAAAATATGAAACTGTAGCCAAGCTCAGTGCATGGCGGCTGAGTGGTTAAACTGGCCGCTCTAAAACAAAAAAGTCACAAGTTTGATTACAAGAACAGATAAGATGCATCTATTAACCGCCATGCGTTTTGTTGGAGCGTCCTTGAGCCCAACACGGAGCTGCTATCTGCTTGCTGCAGGTCACCCTGGATAAGAGTGGATGAAGTGCTCTTACTGTAATTGCTTCATGATTATCTTCGTCTGTACTGTGCAACTTGACCGAGGCCTGTCACAGTCTGAGGGCCCTCGTAACGAAACCTGCCGGGAAAAAATAACATAGACACATAATACTTGAAAATTACTTCAACCTTACAAAATATATAAAATAACACATATCACAGAGTAAATAAAAGATAAACATGAATTAGGGCTTTTGAAGGTTTCCCACACCTGTGAAGATGAAGTATTTTGATTGCATGATATCTATCATTATAAGTAAGGGTGGTTAAAGGAATAAAATGTATATTCACAGCATCAGCAACCATAGCTAATGATGCTAACCGTCGCCATAAATAGACATGAGACAAGAAATGAAATCTGATCAGTTATGAGCTTCAGATATTTCACTTCAACGCAGGATTCAAATCTGCCATCACTGACCTCTTAAAGCTCTAATAATCAATATGTTTTTTATTATAACTGATCAGCTGTGTTATGTTAACCCTCCTGTTGTCCTCGAGTCATGGAAGGAAGGAAGGAAGGGAGGGAGGGAGGGAGGAAGGAAGGAAGGAAGGAAGGAAAGAAAGGAGGGACGAAGAAGGAAGGACAGGAGGGCGGAAGGAGGGAAGGAAGGAAAGGAAGAAGGAAGGAAGGAAAGAAGGAAGGAAGGACAGAAGGAAGAAGGAAGGAAAGGATGGAGGAAGGAAGGAAGGAAGAAGGAAGGAAAGGAGGGAGGAAAGAAGGAGGAAGAAGGAAGGAAAAGAGGGAGGAAGAAGGAAGGACAGGAGGGCGAAAGGAAGGAGGGAAGGAAAAAGGAAAGAAGAAAGGAAAGGAGGGAGGAAAGAAGGCAGGAGGGAGGAAGAAGGAAAGAAGGAAGGAGAAAAGAGGGAGGAATGATGATGTGACAACGCTCTGGTTAAGGTCTGGTTAGGTGAAGGCAGGCATGTCCAAACCATAAAGGGTCATATGTCTGCAGGTTTTTGAACCAAAACAACCAAACAAGAGCACACAGTTCGACCAATCATCTGTCTGAAGAAGAAGAGATCAGCTGATTAAATGCTCCTGATTGGTTAGAATGAAAACCTGCATCCACATTATGTGCATTGATAGATAGTTTAAACATCCTTGTGGTTAAACGTAAGGTCACAGTCACTTTGTTAAAGTTAGAGAAACACGTGCTGTGAGTTAAAGTCGCAACTTTCTTAAAGTCAGGCAACCTCCGTCTCCATCGTCATGACAACAATAATAACCACAGGGTTTAGGTCAGGGGACAGCTTTTCCATTTTCATTTTAATGTGGTCATAGAGAGCCCCATATGAGTATGTGAAAAGGAAAATGTGAATGCGGATTATTGCATTTTCGTTTTCATTTCTACTCAAATAACACGTATATATATGTGGAATTACATTTTCATTTTCAAGTTTACATTATCATTTTAATATAGTCCCCTATCGGCTTCCACAGAGGGCGATCGTATATGCTTTTTAAAAAACCTTTTCTGGTGGGAAATGTGACACTTAACAGTTAGAAATGGGAAATGAACAGGAAGTTAATCCATTCACCCAACCTGCCACCTCCAAATGAGGACATTTGTCAACTTATATAAATGGTGAGCAAGTTTGTCTCCCGTAAACAAGCTTTAAATACTGGGATGTGAATGAGTGACATCAACAGTTTTCAGCAGATAACACATTATCCCTCCTGTTGTCCTCAAGTCAAGGAAGGAAGGGAGGAAGAAGGAAGGAAGGATAGAAGGGAAGGAGGAAGGAAGGATGGAAGGGAGGAAGATGGAAGGAAAAGAGGGAGGAAGTAAGGGAGGAGAAAGGAAGGAAGGGAAGAAGGAAGGAAAGGAGGGAGGAAGGAAGGAAGGAAGGAAGGAGGGAAGGAAAGAAGGAGGGAAGGAAGAAGGAAGGACAGAAGGATGGAAGAAAGGGAGATGGAGGAAGGGGGGAAGGAAGGAAAGAAGGAACACTCAAAACAGACGGGTCAATTTGACCCGAGAGGACGACACAAAGGTTATACAAGTCAGAATATGAGTGCTGAATACATGTAAAAAGGCTCTGAACCATGCAATACTGAATTCACTCTTTTTCTGTGTTCAGGTGCATGACGATACCTCTTCAGCATTACTTAGTCAGGATTTGTTCCAGTGTTTTACAGGAATGAAGTTTGAATCCAAGACGCACGTAAACCCAAACTGCAAAGTCATTTTAAGGTTGTCTGAACCTGTCTCAGCAATTATTTCTATGAGACTCCTTGTTTAACTCCAGTGTCTCTGATTTGCTTGAATTCTACACATCGTCTGCAGAATTGTAATGCTATAAAAGCGTGTATTTCTTTTTCTTGTTGGTATATTTCTTCTTCTTTTCTTTTTTTTTAATTTAAAGAGCTAATTAAAAACATCTGCCACTATTATGTGCATCCCCTGTTATGTCTTAGTTAGGTCCTGATGTGAATTTGAGAGTAATGAACCCACCTGCTGCCCACTCACTCTGCTGCACCTGCAGGGAGACGATGAACCGCTGGCCCAGAGCTGCAGGCTGCAGATATCCTTGTTGGTCTGTCACCGTGGCGACGACCCCCTGCACGCTATCTCCCACCACATGCTGAATGGATCTGACTCTGTGGCCGTGACATCTGACTTGCCCCGAAGACAATAGCGTGGCATGTGGAGTTAGATAACAACCACCAAGGACTACAACATTATGGTGGTGTATGAACATGAAACAAGGGCCAGAAAGTTACACAAAGGAGGAAAAAAGGATTATGTTAACATTTTCATACTCTTGTTGGGTAATTTAAGGAATTTCAAAATGAAACACTGTTGCTATTTTATTGTAAACTCAAATTGCGTCTCCTTTTAACAGTTTTTTCTCTGTTTTCTCTGATCTTCCTAGCTTTACAGAGTGCTTATATTAGGTGATTTTAACATGCATATTTGCTGACCTGCAGCTTCCTCTTTTACTATATAAATGTATAAATTGTGACTACTTTGCTCAGTCAGTTAAGGCCCCAAGTCACGTACAGGGACAAGCCCTTGAAGTCTTCCTTTCTTCTTTCATTTTGAAAAGTGTCGAACTCAGCTATTACCTTTTAAGCCCGAGCTCCCACCTTCTGCACACACAATGTCTACATCAGCTTCTTCTTACATCCTCAATAAGGCAGCATTGAATTTCATCTTCACATAGCAACACTGAGAAAAATCGAATATCTCTATTGACTATTTATAGGATTTCACATTCAAAGTAGTGCTGGATTCTATGAGACCTGCAAAAAACAACAACATGAAAACAATGAAAGCAAATCACAAGATGTCCCTGCTAAATAACACCAACCAGGCAAATAGAGAGAAAACAAGCAGACAAGCAGAATGGAAACTGAAAAATGACTTGCTTGTGCCTGTCATTTCCAAAGCATTTTCATTTTTTAGATAATATTAATTGTTGTCTTACTACTGTCATTTTAACTTGTGTTCTAGTTGGTACTGACCAGTCTTGGTGTTTCCTGTTTGTTGTCAGGTGTGATTATGCGTCCCTTGAGATAACACGGTAAGTCTCTTGAGGTTTCTTTCTTTCTCATCTGCACAAATTAAAATTTCACATCTTCTCCATTTGCTTTTTATTTATAATTTATGTCACTTCACTTCTGTACTTTATCTCTGCACCTAAACACAACTGATGGATGCCTGTACTTTGCCTATCTTAACCCTTTATCGGGCGAATAACTATATGTAATGACTTCTGTAAACATCCAAAATAGCCTCCCCCATGCCTATCTATGAGGTTGTAGAGTTTTATATATACAGACCTTTTGGGAAATCTTTTACCCTAGACCAGTGAGGAACCATATATGGTAACTTCACTGACTTTGATTTGCAACATAAAAATTAAAAATATTGAGAAAAAGTCACTAAAACAAAAAATGTAATAAAATGTCATGTAATATCCCCCAATAATTCTCTAGGGTTGAAAATGTTTAATTTCTAAGTATTTTAATTAGTGTCCTATAAAGCATTAAGTAATCTTGATGATGTAATGGGACTCTGGGTTCATGTTTTCCTGGTTCTGAATGCCGTCTTTTGCACACACACAACAATAGAAGATGTGATATGTTGAATTATGTTGCAGGTTTCTCACCGCAACAACCCCTATAACAGACAAGTAGTCATGTGATCTGTGTTAAATATTAAAATGTTGATTACAGCTCATTTAAAACACACAGCATGTTAGTTTCTCACCATCTTTACTCTGTGATCTGTCCACTGAAGCTGATATCTGAGTCTATTTTGCTGTTTTACATCTAATATAAAAATCTGAAAGCCAACAAACTAAAAATATAAGTCCTAATATCTGATTAGCTGTGTTTTTACATGCTCATGTCAAAGAGACAGAGAGCACAACATAACCATTTATGATCACTTGTAACAGATTATTATATTAGATTAATTACTTGATCCAATTAAAAAAAAACATCACAGGCATAAAATGAAACTCTGAAACACTCTGATGTATGAAATAACACCATGACAATTGTTTTCCATTTTTATCTGTGTGAAACTAATGGTTTACACAAGAGATAGCAGAGCAATCATCCAGTGTTAGCATCCTTAGTTGACATCACTATGCAAAGTAGAATCTGACACTTATCCACAAGTCATTTATTTTCAATGTAAAACACTTAAAGCTGCATTGTATGTGTGAAACATGTACAAATAAAGCTATTACTATTATTATTATTATCATTAATAGAAAGAGACAGAGCTCATCTGTTTTTAGGGTTCAAATGCCCTTCAGAGCATCAGGTAGAATTGCTTCGTGGTGCTGAAAGTGACATTATATCTTTTAAAAATGGCCCATTTTCAGACCAAATGTGATCAGGCGGTTAATGGTGTATAAAATAAGACGCCCGTAGCTGATGTAGGCTGAAGTTTAGAGCTAATAGTTCATTTCATTGTTCGTCTACTGATGGTTTCATTTTCCTGTGCAGTTTGTCGTTTGTCGTTTTGTTACAGTGTCGGCAGAAGAGAAGACTGTCATTATTTTAACGACACGATATGAACATTTTTGTGGATTTATGTTACCTAAAAAATAAAAAATAAATCCACCTACAACAAAAAAAGGGATGCCTGGAAAAATGGTTAATGCTGCACTTTAAATAATAATGCACAATTTATTTTGAATGTTGGCAGATCATTTGTTTTTTTGGCAGCTAAAGTGCTTTACTTAACACTTAATTTCATACAATGACCAGATATTGTGGTTAGGTGCACTTATGATGATTCAGCCCTCCTAAACAATAACCTCAGGGGAATATTACATACTGAAGGCCGAGGTGGGTGTTTATGTATCATACTGCCCATCTGTATGCAGCCATCTTTCATAGGTCATCCAGTTGCTTTAGCTCCAGGCCCTACTATCTGTATCCTGGCTAGTTGAGCAGTGCTGTCCAAGGAGGATAGACGGATTATCTAATGGTTAACTCAAACCTCCTACGTACCACCTGAAGGCCCACACACCTCTGTTACATAAGGCCTTGCTAGGAAAGAGGAGCATGTGGGCCTTTATATACATAAAACGTTCTCTAAATACTGTTCCCACTACTGTCAACATAATCCGTGACTAAAATTCTGTTATTTTAATTATCTGTGTAGATTCTTCATATTTTTCAAAGACAAACGTATAATCCAGCCTTGTGTGAAATGGTGTCTAAATGCGGGTTTTATGGTGAGAACTGTTTGCAACATGGCTGTCAGACAGAGAGAGAAAGGCTGCATGGCCACTGAAACCATAGCAACGCTGGTGAAAGTCCGACTGGAGCTTCGGCAGTCGCACTTAAAAAACATCAAACGTATGTTTTTGAAATCCGAGAAGCAATCGCACACTTTTGTCTTCTTTTATTCTCTTTATACTTTTCTCTTCTTCTGTTCATCTTTGTGTCTCTCCTCCGCTCCCCCATTTCTGTTTCCCTCTCCTCCCTTTAATCTTTGTCCATCTTCCTTTCCTTCCTACATCCTTCTTTCTGACAAAACCCCTCATTTATCCATCTGTCTCCTTGTCCTCTCCTCCTCCTCCCCGCCTTCATCTATCTGTCCATCTCTCCTGCCATGTCTGAAATGTGCTTGGTCATTTACTGTCTTCTTTTATTGAATGTCTTCTGCTCTGTTATCTTGTATTCTAACCTTGCATCGAAGTGTTTGGGGGGGGGGGGTTTGAGATGCCCAAGGAAACAGATTACCTGACTCAACTTGTCTCTTCTTTTCTGCCCTCTCTTCTTTCGCTCTGTCGTGACTGGAAACATGTGTCCAAACTTTTGACCGGTACTCTATGACGCCTATAAATCATCTTCCTTTTTCTTCCTCTCCTTCCACCCCTCTTCTTGCTCATTTCCATTCTCTACATATCTTTATCCCCTCATGTCTCTCTCTCCTTCTCTCCCTCTCTCCTTCAGCCGTCTTTCTGACTCCTCACATCTCATTCGCCTCACATCCCTGTTTTTGAATGTCTGTCTCTTCCCAACCCCACCCTCACATCCATCCACCTGTAGCAGCAGCATCATCAGCTCAGTGTTGCTGGTATCCATGGCGATGTCGAAGAGGCGTTTTGTCAAACTTGTTGAGGCGGCGGCTGTAGCTCAGCAGGCGCTCGGTCACCTCCCTGTGGCCACACTGAGCCGTCCAGTGCAGCGTCGCCATCCTCAGCGTGTCCCTTGACGTTGATGTTGGAGCCACTCTGCAGAGGCATGGTGCCCCCTAGTGGTGAGGTAAGGAGAAACACAAAAAAAGAGAGACTGAGAATCGATGTTTGTGACTAGGCAGTTCAGATAGATAGTGGTAGTTTGCTAAACACACTTCAGAGCCTCTGAGACAAACTCATTCATTAATGTATAATGGCACTATCTCACATCAAACACCACAGGGCCAAGTGCATGTAAGAGCTGAGGCTGATTTTTATGCTTTAGACCCCTTAATTCTAATTAATTAATAATTGTTTAAAAAAATTAATTGCTTTGAGTAAATTATTGAGTAAAAATGTACAACTTCTCAAGTGTGAAAGAGTTATAGTTTCTTTAGTGTTATATGATAATAAACTAAATATTGGGACATTTGAGGATGTCACCTTAGATTTGGGGATTTTTTTCTCACATTTTATGGACAAAATGACAACTTGTTTACTTGAGGAAATAATCATTACTGAAAATAACCTTAGCTGCTGCTCAATACAGCATATAACAATATTTAGATTATAGTGTTTGACAACTTTGTGTCTGAGTTTAGAGAAAGCACTTTCCTGTTTCAACATGATAACGCCCCTCTGCACATAGTCAGATCTTTAAAGAAGTTATTTTCCTAGTTTGGTATAGAATAACTCATCTTTACCCCCATCTAAAATCTTCTAGATGAGCCAGAACACCAACTACAGGCCAGGTCTTATCATCCAGCATCAGTATAGCCAACTTCATTCATGCTCTTCTTTTGCTGAGTGGGAACAAATCTCTGCAGCCAGGTTCAAACATGAGGTAGAAAAACCTTTATAGGAGAGTGGAGGCTGTTCTAATCATCGCAATATAATTTTAAGTCAAAATCAACTAACAATTATTAACTTATTGGCATTAAAACTCAGCCACAACATAACTGCATTGAAGCAAACACACACACACACACACAGCAGATGTCTTTCCTCATCCTTACTAACAGGTCTACGAGGGTAAAGGGTCCTCTTGAGGCGGCCATATGGAGAGGAGTCCTGTCGACCTTGGTTCAGGCTGATGCTGGCATGTAGCAGCACCTCGGCGGTGGAATGATGACCGAACCCAACTGGAGCAAAGAGACGAAGGAGACAGATAAAGTCACACGAAGGAGCAGCTGGAGGTGGTGAGATTTACTTTATCCAAGGAACAAATGTATACTTGAAAATCGATATCAAAGAGTAGCCTCAATGATGCAATATGGCACTTCAATAAATATGGGAGACTTTTATTAAAATCAGTACAGTCAAAATCAATGCAGTTCATTTCCAATAACACAACCTGATAAAGATTAACCCTCCTGTGTAGTGAACGGCTATATCTTCACACTCCAGGTCTTAAGGAGCTACTACATATGTTTAAATAGCAGTAAACATAAAACTTCTACATCTCTAAGTCTGCTCATGTCAGATTTACTAACACAGACTGCTAAGAAAAACATGCTCACAGTCAACAACTAAGATATTAGCCCTTGTGTCGTCCTCCTGGGTCAAACTGACCCCATTTAATTCTTCCTCCATCCCCCTTTCTTCCCTCCTTCTTACCTTCCCTCCTTCCTCCATCCTTTCCTTCTTTCCTTTCCTCTCTCCCTTCCTTCCTTCCTTCCTTCCTTCCTTCCTTCCTTCCTTCCTTCCTTCCTTCCTTCCTTCCTCCCTCCCTCCTTTCCTTCCTTCTTTCCTCCCTCTCTCCTTCTCTCTTTCTTTCCTCTGTCCTTCTTTCCTACATTCCTCTCTTCCTTCTTTCCTCTGTCCTTCCTTCTTTGTTTCCTTTCCTCCCTCCTTCCTTCCCTCCTTCCTCCTTTCCTTCCTTATTCCCTCTTTACTTTCCTCCCTTCATTCCTTCTTCCTTCCTCCCTCCTTTCCTTCCTTCTTCCTTCCTCCATCCTTCCTTCCTCCCTTCCTTCCTTGACTCGAGGACAACAGGAGGGTTAAATCAAAAAGCTCATCTGTTATTATTCACATGACTGATCTTGAATTCATAAATGTAAATGAGCTGGATTGCAGTTCTTCCAACTAATAAAAAAAAGGAAAGATGAAGGCTCCTGTTTCTCCAGTTATTTTAAAGACCAGACATGGCATAAATCCGCTAAATCCTCTGCCCTTTAACAGTGCAGCTCCTCTTCCACGTACATTTTAAATTAAAATCTGCCTCATTTTACAGATATGACCGAATTCAAATCATTTTAACAGACTTCACTTTATGTTGTTTTGTAATAGATACAGCTGACACCAGGGAGAATGAAAGGAAAGAATAAATGTACAATATGCCCGTGAGCAGTAAATTATATATTAATGTGATATATAGATGTGTTAATAAGAGTCAGAGGAAATGCCTGCTGATATTTTATGAAATCCTGTGTATTATAAAAATCTAAATTATTTGTAACAATTGTCCTTTTTATTATTTAACCCACCTGTCGTCCTCCGGGGTCAAATTGACCCCGTCTCTTTTGACTGTTCCTTCTTTCCTCCCTTCTTTCCTCCCACCTGTCGTCCTCCCGGGTCAAATTGACCCTGTCTCTTTTGACTGTTCCTTCTTTCCTCCCTTCTTCCCCTCTTTCTTTGCTCCCTCCTCCTTCCTTCCTTCCTTCCTTCCTTCCTCATTTCCGTCCTCCTTTCCTTCCTCCCTTCTTTCTCTCCTAAATTCCTTCCTCTTTTCGTCCTTCCTCCCTTCCTTCCTTCCTTCCTTCCTCCTTTCCTTCCTCCTTTCCTTCTCTCCTGAATTACTTCCTCTTTTCGTCCTTACTCCTTTCCTTCCTTCCTTCCTTCCCTCCTTCCTCCTTTCCTTAGTTCCTTCCTTCCTCCTCTCCTCCTTTCCTCCTTCCCTCCCTCCCTCCCTCCCTCCCTCCCTCCTTACTCCTTACTCCTTCCTTACTCCTTCCTCCCTTGACCTGAGGACAACAGGAGGGTTAAACTACTAGTATATGGAGACATTTAGTGCATCAACTTGCAGGCCAATTTAATTCAATGACTATACATACACTGAATGCTCTCAAGCTCATCCAGTCACATTAAGGTGCAATGGAGGGTAACAAAATGAACCATGCGATTCAGCTGTAACTCCTTCATTATTTAGACTGAGCACCTGTGTAACAACATGTGAAGTATGAGCTATAATATAATGGGTTACACATGAAACATGGAGTCAGTTGATTATTTCCATTGCACACTGCACTGAAACCTTATTAGACTTCATCTGCATGCAATTAAGTTTAATTCCTCTTTAATAGAAGACATTAAGAGAAGACGTGCAGTAGATATGCAGACAGATTAAAAACAGCACTTCAAGAGTATCTGAGTGTTGTTTTTTTTCCTTCAGTAAGAGGCTGCTTAGTGTTTCTTTGACTTTTTCTTATCTCTGCAGCCTCAACATTACTGTCACACTGCTCTGTGACAAATTCCAACACAACAATAAGAGGCGCCTTACTCTTACTACGGATTAGCTTGAAGATTATTCCATAATTAACCCATATCAGCCTCACCCAGTCTGTGCTGAATGGTGCCCAATTGGACACCGAAGGCTCTGACATCATCATCATGGTAGGGTTTGCACCGCCTCCAGACGCTGTTTCCTCAAGACACACAGCAGTGACATCTGCTGAGAGGGAGGAGAAACACGATGATGATGATGCTCGGAAGAGGAGACAAAACAGCTGGGAAAGGAGAGATGTTTGAGTCTGCGGGGCGATATTGTTGTAAATTAAAATATCCACAAACAACACAATGATCTAATGCTGGTTTTGTTTTGGGGTTTAGATTTTGTTACAATATCTTCTTTCAGCTTTCACAAGAAGACTTTCATTGTCACGCTGTTTATTGCAATGCTGAAACAAGTTATCAATTAATCAATTAGTCAATTTACTGACATATTAATAATTGTGCCAGTACCAGCCTCTCAAATGCGTCAGTTTTATATCATTATAAATGGAATAGTTTTGGTTTTGGACCAAACAAGCACAAGTGAGGCCTCTGAGAAATTCTTACGCCCATTTCTTTCTATTATCTCTCAAGACAAACTAAACAATTGATTGATTAATTGACAAAATGATCAACAGGTAAACTGATTTATTATTTTATACCAAACCATCCAGTATTAAATAAATATCCAGATCTGTTACTTCAGTAAAAGTAGCAACACCACAATTTAAAATACTCTAATACAAGTAAAACCCATGCTTTAAAAGTATAAGCTGTTAAGTTTTATATAATTATCTATGTATTACATTCTTGGATTATTATGAATGCTGTATTAAAATAAAGCAATCTTCTACAGTGCAGCTGGTTAGAGTTAATGTCTTAATTGTATATTGTTGGGTAGATTATACAGTACAGTAATAGCAATGCATTACTCATAATAGGTTTTGTATAGAATCATTTCATCTGCAAAGTGATTAGTAACACAAGTGGTACATAAAGTGAGAGAAAGTTACTCTATTTCCATCTGAAATGTAGAGAAATACTGATGTGTAGTAAAATACAAGTAGCATACCTCAGAATAGGTAAGAGATGATCGCTCTCTGTTGTTACAAAGTGTGATTAATGGAGTATTCAATATACAAATATGAGTACAAAAAGAGTTTTAATAGGTCATTCATGCATTATAAAAATGACATTTACTCCAGAAAATATGACTAGACATTTAGTGTGGACTGTCATGCATGACCAGTGTATAAGATAATTAATCATAGAGCCCCATTCTGCACTCACAATGTTTTGTAATGAGCATCAATTTGACGTTTTTATTGGTGAAATCCTGTTTCAGTGTTGTCGTTTTTCAGTGGATTTGACTCAATGTAAGAAGACAACAGGAAAAAGCATCTGTATGCAGCCTCAGTTATCCAAATGTTTAGGAACACATTCATTTTTCAGCATATTTCAATCCTTTGTGAAAAAATAATTTGCCATCCTTGAGCTTGATTCAGCAATCATGTTGGTCGTAAGTGCTGAATAAAGACTTTACAGGCTGTTTGTTGGGTATAGAGACCTGATTATTCACTATTACACTATTATGTTAAAGTATCTTGTTCCCTCAGCTGGTTGTTTGAGCTTCACTGTGCAGAATGGTGTAGTATGTGCAGAGTTTGACACTAGAAGACATTCATCGACTGAAATTGAAAGTTTCTATGTGCTTACTCAAAATCTAGTTTTAAGGGGCCCGACTTATGATAACACAAATAGTTTGGGGCCAATCTTGTTCCAATATTCAACTTACAGGCTACCAGTGCACAAAACACATAGACAATGGATTTTACAGTTGAAGACATCTTGGGTCCAGCAGTTAAACTTCTGAAATTATATATTAAAATGTGTAAAAATATTTACATTGGATAGTTTTCATTTAAGACAAACTTGTGTAAAACATGTTATATAAATAAATAAAATATAAATCTAAATGTTAAATATTTTTTAGTTTTTAAATTTAAATGTTTTTTGTCTCAATTTAACATTTAGACTTTTGTGATGTGAGAAAAGTGAGCTAAATATTCAAAATATATCAGCTATAAATTGTAATTTCACCCTATATTGAAGGGGTTAGACAACTCTGGTTCACACTCCAACATTTCAGGTGGCGGTAAAGCACCTTAACACTATTTACCACCTGCTATCAAACCGGAAAAAGAAGAAGGACAAAAAACTACAAATTATACAAATCTAACTACAACTCCCATAAATCGACGCGGCGAACGTAACAGGGAGCTTACGTACGTTACGCGTTACGTGCTCTCCCAGCTTCCGGTTTGGAGTGTTAAATGGATACATGACACAGTTGTTTGGTGGAGGAAGGAAGGACGCTCTCTCTCTCTTTTTTTAAGGGGAAATCCTGCTACAAGAACTTACCGACGGTGGGTTTTAAACATTTTTAAGCGGCTGACAGCACCGTGTGGAGCCGGTTAGTAAGAGGATGGAGGCGGTGCCGAGGATGCCGATGATCTGGCTGGATCTGAAGGAGGCTGGTGACTTCCAGTTCAGCCCGTCCGTCAGACAGGTAGGTGAGCTTTAAAAAGGGTTGTTGTTAGGAGGAAAAGGAGCAACAGGGCTTGAGTGGAAAGTCAACACAAACAAAGAGTATAAACCTGGTAACCTGACACTTAAATTAACTAAGCTTTTACTCTCTTTTCCTGCTAAACAGCTAGCTAGCTCTCTCTCTCCACCTCTCCCTCCTCCTCTCTCTCTCTCTTCTGACCACCGCCTTTTGTTTACCAACACTAGCTTCTTGTTAAGAGACAAAACTACTATCTTAGAAAGCTCAAGGTCATAATTAGACATGAATATAAACTTAAAAATCGTGTGTAAACAGAAGCACAAAATAGCTAATAAAGTAGCCGAGCCTGTCTCCCTCCTTCACGGCCCAGAAAGACTGTCGACATGAAAATAATAAACAGTGATCTCATTGTCACATGAACCAGGTGCTACAACAACAACTACTACTCCAAAAAACAGACAAGTGCTTTATTAAAAACAACTCTGAGTGGATTGTGATGATTTATTGCTGTCATATCTTTCCCTTATTTTAGACTACTTTGGGAAAATGTAGTGTTTTAATCCTCTAAATATGACTTTTACTGTACTATTACTATTACTATTTTTTTAACTAAAGTTTATATTCTTAAGCAAAAAAACAAACAACAAACTTTTCAGATCTGACCATCTACACCAAACAATATACTTCAATATCTAATCAATCTATCAAAGAAGACATGTGGATTATTAAAAACAACTCTGAGTGGATTGTGATGATTTATTGCCATCATATCTTTCACTTATTTAAGTTAAGTTTTGGGAAAATATAGTGTTTATTAAAACAAGATCAGAAATAAGGCATTTGAACAGCTGTAGTGACATAAATAATTTAATTTTAAAGCCTTTTGCAGATGGTTCATTAAGTGTAAGTGGCTTTATTAAAAGATAATGACATTTTCCGCTCTGACTAATTCTTTTTTTATTACAACCTTTAGTCATCCTGGTGTTTGGTTATAGGTTGTAAACTTGTTGTATACTTGATTCAATTACGTTTATGTGTATATATATACATAACAAAGGTTACCTGCTGCCAACAGTGGTGGAAAGTAACCAAATATATTTACCCAAGTAGTGGACTTCAGTACAATGTTGCAGTGCTTATACTTCACTTGAGTATTTTTCATGTTATTTTACTTTATACTTCCACTTCACTACATTACAAGAGGGAAATATTGCACTTTTTTCTCCACTAAGATAAGATAAGATGTATGTTAATTGATCTCACTTGGGAGAAATTCAAATTGACACAGCAGTACAGTAAGGGTGAAAGTAATAAAATAAATAAAATAAAATGCAATACTATAGACAGCTAACAATATCTGCTTAGATAAATGTGCAATATGCAGATTATTTGACATCTTTAATGATAATACTAATACTGCTAATAATTATAATATCAATGGTAATACTTTTTTTCTATAGCACCTTTCAAAATAAGAGTTACAAGGTTCTTCTCTATAAAGATAAAACAACATAGAAACAGAACAACAGAAAAATGATAAAGTGTTAATATTCAGATGTTAGTCTGCACAGATGGGTTGCATTGACAGTAAAACAGTAACAGCCTGACCCTCTGTGTGTTTTAAGCCTGGACTGTATAACTTTTAACAACATAATATAGGAGTTAAGAGGTCTGAAATGTAAAATCATAGCCGAACCATGCAGGAATATTAAATCGAATTCTTCTATAATGATTCCACCACAACAGGACAGATGTGTTTCATTACGTCAGGTGTTTGTAAGAAGTCTTGCTGCACCAACAGTAGAGCGGCAGCTGCTGCATCATTTAGACCAGTAAATAATGAATTACAGTAGTCCAGCGGGCCTTTTACAGTGAGGCAGGATTTAGGGTTGGTGAGGTAACCGCCGTACATCGTCATAGTAACTTCAGAGGATCGACCACAACATTTAAACACCCCGAAAACTGACCAATCAGATCCGGAACTAAAGATGAATTAACAATATAGATTTCTTCAGGTCAGTAGAAACCTGTTATTGATCCAGACTTTCTATTTCCACTCTAGATTTAAAACAGAACTTCTAACAAACAGATAATCCATAACACTAAATAATGATGATTTTAGCTGCATTTTAAATGATGCAAAGTAGATTTTTTTATCCTTGATGTGATACCTGACAGTGCGGATGATTTTACACTAAAGCTCACAATGACATGACTGTGACGATAACTGGAAATAAAAACCTAAAATTGTCTATAAATAATAATGTGTAACACTGTTGTAATTATAAATGGGGTCAAATATGTCCACGTTTTGCTTCGGTAGCAGAAACAGTCTTAAGTTTCTTTTTTATGCAACATATTCAGGTGGTTTCTTCATCATCCAAATAAACAGCAAAAAATACACAGTCTGTACTTAAGTCATTAAATAATAATACAGCATTATTATATTTATTTTAACCCTTACATCCTGTTCATATTCTGGCTCATAATTAGTCTCTACACCATAAGCAGAGACATTTTATAGAATACAATGAATATAACATGTTTGAATGCTGATTCTTTTAATAAACACAGTCCAAACTTGTACATTATTATATATAAAAGTTCACACACTTTTTTGGCTTTTGGTCCCTTAAAAACCCCCAAAATCAGTGTGTATTAGGATCTCCTTGTGAAGCTTTTAAATATCTGAGTTGTTTGCACTTCCACTAAAGAGACATTTCCTCTCCAAATTTCCCCTCACATGGTTTCAAATAAATATTTGAGGTGAAACTCTCCAATATCCAAACTCTCTAAATGTCTGTATACATGTAGCACTGTCTGTGTTTTTTTTCTTTCTTTCCTACTCAGTCGATCATCTCAACACCTCTTTACTTTTATCTTGTGACCCTTTTTAAAGCAGGAGCAGCTCCACATTGACCAGCTACAATAAAATATCAGTCACAGAGCGCTTCAGGAAGGCACGAAGGAAGGAAAGGAGTAAGGAGGGAGGAAGGAAGGAAGGAAGGAAAGGAGTAAGGAGGGAGTGAGGAAAGGAGTAAGGAGGAAGGAAGAAAGAAGGAAAGGAAGGAAGGAAGGAAGGAAAGAAAGAAAGGAGTAAGGAAGGAAGGAAAGGAGGGAGGGAGGAAAAGAGGAAGGAAGGAAGGAAAGGAGTAAGGAGGGAGTGAGGAAAGGAGTAAGGAGGGAGGGAGTGAGGAAGGAAGCAAGGAAAGAAAGGAGTAAGGAAGGAAGTATGGAAGGAGGGAACATACATAGCCTACTGTACTTTTATTAAGTACTGTTCATATTCTGACTCATAATTAGTCTCTACACCGATTCATATTCATAAATTCTCCCATCAGTCATTAATAAATATTTGATTAATCTTATGGACATTCACAATCACTTTTTTATGGTCCAGGAACATTTTATACATTATGATGAATAAAACAACATGTTTTAAGGCTGGTTTTTAAATTTGTTTAAACACAGGTTAAATTTCTACATTTACATTCATAAAAATGTGTATCAGCTGCACAAAAACTTAAAAAAAGATGCATTTTATTTCCATTTTTGTATATTGTGGGTCACATTAGCAAAAGTATATCTTAAAGAAATGTGAATATGGTGTTTTTAAAGCTCTAAAATGTAGAAAAGGATCAAATTTGACCCTGAATAGTATGTAAGGGTTAAACACAGGACTTTTACTTCAGTATTTTTTACATTGTGGTTTTCATACTTTTACTCAGGTTAAGGATCTGAATACTTCTTTCACAACTTCCTAAAAAAAAAAGGGAAGAAAAAAACGATGAAATCAACAGTGTGACTTGTCATGAAGCATGGATATACATTTTATTTACAATTTATTCTTGTAGTTACATTCACAGGAAATGAAAAATAAAAGCAGTCACCAAGTTACACCTGTTAACCATTAAACAGGCAACACCCTGTTAGCAGCATGATTGGTCAATACTTTGATAGAAATGATAAAAATGAGTATGTGTAATGATATTAATGAGAATGTATCACTTCTCTTTATCAAATAAAACATTTAATTGAGCATTTTTATACCTTTTTTTTTTAATAGAGGCAACATATCCTACACCACACTAATGTGATGATAACATAAAAAATATAGTAAGGTAATAAAAATGACATCATACACAGGAGGAGATGTGGATGTTATGACTTCATTCAGCGCTTTTAAAGTGTGTCCTTGGGGGGAAACTTAATGTGTGTGTCTGAGGTGCAGCGCAGTAGGTTAGGGTTTATTCTCTGTCTGCTCAGTGATATAAAAACATGATATACAGTCACACAAGATTCACTGTCAGATGATATTAAAGAAAAAAAAAGGTGTTTAACAGTCAGATTAATTCACTTTTCATCTTAACCCTCCTGTTGTCCTCGGGTCAAGGGAGGGAAGGACGGAAGGAAGGAAGGAAGGGAGGAAGGAAGGAAGGGAGGAAAGGAGGAAGGAAGGAAGGAAGGAAGGAATGAATGAATGAAGGAAGGAAGGAGCAAGGAGGAAAAGATGAAGGAAGGAAAGGAGCAAGGAGGAAAAGAGGAAGGAAGTAAGGAAAAGGAGTGAGGAGGAAGGAAGGAAGGAAGGAAAGAAAGGAGTGTGGAAAGAGGAGGGAGCAAAGGAAGAGGGAAGGAAAAAATAAAGAAAAACGAAGGAAAGAAGGAACAGTCAAAACAAATGGGTCAATTTGTCAATAACCCTAACCCTAACCCGAGAGGATGACACAAAGGTTAAATAGAAAATATAATCCTGCTGTTTTTAAAAATCAGATTATAAAACTTAAAAGCACAATTAATGATTCACATTCTCCGTTTCATCTTTTTATCTGATGACCCATTTTCTCGCTCCTTCCTGAAGAAGATAAAATAACAGATCTTTGACCTCTTGGCTAACTGGAAACCCTTAATGAAATACTCCTGTGAAGAACTGAGACATACAGTCACCATTAGACTGACCGTATATGATTATTTCTCAGTGACTTTATTATGCTACAACCAGAAAAATACAGGAAACGTAAGTGTAATGTAATGTAAGTGTTAAAAACAGAAACAAAGCTATTTTATTTTGAAAATTCTTGGTTTTTAACATTTTGTGTACATATTTCCTGTATTTTCTGTTTGTATCTTAACCCTTAACCAATGAAAGCTGTCTTCTTATATTCATAGATTTTGCTTCATCTGCAGTAACTTTTTTTTGGTTGTAAATTAGTTGATTTCATGTTATTATAATGTAAATTGCAGTTTTCGTAATAAAGATTCAAGATTCAAGAAGTTTATTGTCATATGCATAGTAAAAACACACAACAGTAACACATGACAAAAATGATGCACACAACAATATTATATTAAAGTTTATAGTTTAAAAGATAAAAAAATCAAGTTACATGAACCCCCCCCCCCCCGAAAAAAAAAACACTATTTGAAGAGATATATGTTTATGTTATTAGTTTAACAGCATTAGAAAAGGATGATTATGTGATGATTTATGATTTTTTTTTATACAGAATACATCATTTTATTCACTCACCTTTTGTAAAATACATATATTTTAAATTGAATACCCAAACGTATACTGTCTATCTGTTTGGACATGTAAAAAAAAACCTCAAGTTCAAATAATTTATTTATTTTATTATTATTATTTATTTATATTTATTAAAATATCCTGACTGAAGTTATCATAATTCATGCATGGAAAGGTTAATAAAGAGACCAGAAAATAAACACGGATGGTCATTAAAACAATAAAACAGTACTATATGCTCTATTTTAGTCTTCTTCTTTCTCTCTTTTAATTAATTAATTTATTTTTTATTTCATTTTATTTTTATTATAATTGGGTTTTCTTGTTTTTAATTGTATGTTTTAATTTTTCGAATTTTCACTATTATTGGGTTTTATGTTCTTTTTTAATTGTATGTTTTTATGCTTCCAATTGCTACTATTAAATGATCTATGTAAAGTACATTGAGTATTAAATGTGCTATATAAATAAATAAAGTTACCTTGCCTATACATTATTAAAAGTTGTAAATAAAGGTTTACAGTGTCTCCCTTTTTCTACTCAGATTATTATTTAAAATTATTTCTAAATTAGCGATCATTTCCTTTATTTACCGCAGAGTGAAGGAGACATCTGCACATATTTAGCCTCAGTAGAATCAGAAACAAGACAATGGCCTTTCTCATTTCTTATTGCTGTGTCATTGTGCGTCTTTGTGACCTTCCTGCTGCCGTGATTTCATTATAAACTAGACACAAAAGCGCTGGTTAAAAGATTGAGTATGTCTGCAGGGTTGTTCACCTCTTGACCTGGCATTTAAGTAGCTTGCTGCTTATTAAGGTGACTCGGCCGTCTTGGGGACAGAGGGGGAAAGTCTTGGCAAAGCATGATGGGAGAGTTGGAGAATCTAATCTCATTAGCTCAGGAGCAAAGATTAGTATAATGATTAATTAGCCGTTATATATGTACTTTACAGACCTTTTTGAGTTTTGGTTTCTCAGGTATTATACTCTCTCTTCTCTCTCCTCTAGTTTATTTTGAAGAACTACGGAGAAAATCCAGACAACTACAACGAGCAGCTGAAGAAGCTGGAGACGCTGCGACAGGTAGGCGCCGTGTGACACAGCAGGGATAGTTTCCTTAATCTGCTCTGGCTCCTCACTGCTCCTCACTGCTCCTCACTGCCGGCCTGTTGGTTTGTTTTTCTGCACTTAATGAATTGAAATGTATTGATGGGACGGACAGAAGGAGCTGCAATGACACTGATATTATTTATTATGGTGATAAAAGGTTTTCTTTTCCACATCTTTCAGGGCTAAACTTTGTGTTTGTGCTTCTTTTTTTTAATCAAATGTTTTCTCTTACCTAGTAAAATACTTTTTCATTATTGGTTTGCCTTTTTTCTTTCTTCTTTTGGAAACCACTGTTTTTCTGCACAATGAAGGAAAAAAGAGAAAGAAAATTATTAGTTGGTGTCATGTGGAGGAAAAGGAAAGGAAAATAAATAATGCATCAATGATATATTTGATACTAAAACTAAACCTAAAAAATGTGTTAATTCTTAAAATGTGTTAAAATATTAGCAGTTTAATATGCTTAAAGTTGAGTTTCAGATGTTGCATTGCTAGATTAAACAATCAAAGCTCCTCAAAGTTCAATAATGTGTAAAAAAAAAAAAAAAAAAAAAAAGAAGAATCAAATAAACAAAAAAAGTTCTGATAAATATAAAAAAGCATCACTGGTAATAGAAATCACAGTTTTTCTGCACAATAAAGGAAACAGAGAATAAAAGTATTGGTTGGTGTCAGATAAATGACCCCCCAAAAAATATGAGTGATTGTACATTATAGTGTTCATTTCTAGTAGTACCTGTGCTGCTATGATGATAATGATGATAATAATAAGAATGATATGATGAAATAAAATGAAATGAAATAAAAAGACTGTAACAATGAACTAACGACATCACATAAAAGCTAGTCTGTTCAGATATATTAAATTATACATATTTATATATTTTTTATATTATGTTATTACAACGGGAAACATTTCCTTGCTTGAGAGCCAGAATTATTTAATTTACTCAAAGCCGAGTTTCAGATGTTGCATTGCTAGATCAAAACTCCTCAAAGCCCTTTAATGAAGCCTGTTTAAAAAAAAAAAAAAAAAAAAGGGGGATTCAAAATAAAATAAAAAATGCATCAAACTAACACAATATGCTATTTTTTTCAATACTAGGCATTCATGGTGTCAAAGATGAAGAGCTAAAAATATAAATCTTTTTCCAGTTTCATGACCGTGCTACTGGAATCATTAAATTAGTTATACATGTATTTTTTTCTGCTAATACTGATTATGATTATTGAATTTAGTCAGAAGGCAACATGTTGTTGATTAAATGTATTTCATGAAACACATTTAATCATCTGTAAAGTCAGGTAGCACAACATCAACCTGATTACTGGTCTCACAGTGTCTTCTGCTTCTTCATGCACGTATCTGCAACCCGATGTGTCCAGTCTGTTTTCTTCTGACTTGCACTTTGTGTGTCGTGCCGTGAATGATGCCAGAGCAGCCCCGAGCCTCCACACATCCAGTGTGACACAGACGTGCTGCTTTTCTAACTCACTCGGTGAAAACAGCGTTATTAACCCTCCTGTCGTCCTCCCGGGTCAAATTGACCCCATCTCTTTTGACTGTTCCTTCTTTCCTTCCTTCCTCTCTCTTTCTTTCATTTTTCCTTTGTTTTTCCCCTCCTTCCTTCCTTCCTTCCTTCCTTCCTTCCTTCCTTCCTTCCTTCCTTCCTTCCTCCTTTCCTCCCTCCCTCCCTCCTTACTGCTTTCCTCCCTCCCTCCTTACTCATTTCCTTCCTTCCTTCCTTCCTTCCCTCCTTCCCTCCTTCCTTCCTTCCTTCTTCCTTTCCTCACTCCCTCCTTACCCCGGTGTGTTTCCACTTCTTTGTTTCTAGTGGCTACTTGATGTTTAGGTAAATTGGCAGATAGGTAGGATGATGTGTGAAAGGCGGAATCTAACAAATCACAAACACACTTATTTATCCTTTTTAATGGAGTGAAATGCATCTCTTTTTCCTGTAATAGCCACACATTTTTAATTCCAGTGCTTCACAACAGCAGAACTCACTATGACATAAGATACAGTTAAAATAATCAGTGATGAGGATGTTAACATGGGTGTGTGTGCGGTCTTTCCTCAGGCTGTTAATATCCTGAGAGGAATCCTAATGGAAGATGAGTAGAGTCCGATGCTCAGTCTAACAGCTGAGTGAGATCTTGTGTGTATTTCCGCTCAGTGCTGGTGTTCGGTTGCCACGTTGCACATCCATCCTTGCTCTGATCCCAGTTCAAGTAAAAAATGACACAATGAATTATCAATTCTTATCATTGAAAGCCCAAATTTATGGATTGTAAGGATTGTAGGAAGGATTATATGGTGAGCTGAGTAATTTTACTGTTTGCATAGCTGTGATTCAGTTGCAAAGCAGAGGTAAAAAAAAACAAAAACAGCTGGTTAAACACAAAAGAAACTCAGTGTGTGTGTGTGTGTGCGTGTGCGTGTGCGTGTGCGCACTCCGCAGGGTGCGGTGAATGTGACGAGGGATTTCGAAGGTTGCAGCACACTGAGGAAGTACTTTGGTCAGCTGCATTACCTCCAGAGCCGCGTACCCATGGGAACGGGCCAGGAGGCTGCCGTGCCCATCTCATGGTAAAACACACACACACACACACACACACAAACTTCTCCAGAGCTCAGTCTCAGAAGCCATCGGCTACATGCCTGAGGAGGATTTAGCCTCGGGGGGGCCATGGCTAATATTTGGAGATTTCCAGTGTTGCAAGCAGATATCCGGATAACAGATGATGGATAGCCAAGGCCAACACTTTCTCTTCTGTGTGCTGAGAGCGATTTACAGACTGATTAACAAACAGATATGTGGAGATGAAAGCAGATAAATATATAATAGATGGGTCAATACACAATACACACACAGGAAGTGATATGCACTTATTTACGTATTTAATGTATTTTAAGTATGACTTCATGGAGTTTATGGATTCTATGATTTTTATGTAATTTCTGTCTATTGTATGTCTGTTATTAGACAATTTTCCACCATGGGAGACAATTAAGTTTTATTCTATTCTATTTCGGCCAATGCATTCTCCTTACCTGCGTACAACGAAAGCCTGCTAAAACATGATTGTAGGCAAGAGGTCAAAATTTTGGTAATACAAGCGTTCTGGTTTCCCTTTGAAGTCCGAGAAGTGTTGACCAGCATTCATATCCAGATATCTGTTTATAGAGATTATCTAGAGATTATTTTGGCTTTGCTCTGGATAAAAAAGTTCAGTCACTGCCCTCAATTTTCATGTACAGTGAATCTTGCAATCCAGTGAAATATCTAATGATCTGTCCTCTGTTAGGACTGTGTCAGAGCATTGTTTCATTTCTGGTTTTGTTGCAGCAGATTGGAGAATATCTTCCTGTTATTGTTATTAAAAACAATCACCCGGTCATGTCTTCCTTCTCTAATGTGAATTAACATCCTCCTTCACTACAGCAGCATTAAACCTGTAAAATAAGATATTGTGCACATTAATATTTACCTAAGACATTTAATTTAGCAAATGATATGTAAAATAGCCTGTAACTAGTATGTCTTATTTTGTAGTTGTGTCATTTTTCAAATAGATATCTCATTTTATACCTCATTTAACTCGTGTTTTAATGGTTTTCTCTGTAATATACTCCCCCCCCCCCCCCCCCCCCCCCATCATTAATGTTCAGGACTGAGATCTTCTCTGGAAAAACGGTCACCCATGATGACATCAGCTATGAGCAAGCATGCATCCTCTATAATCTTGGTGAGTGAAGTCACGTAGAGTAATTTATACTTTTGTTTTAAACTTGGCGAGTCAGCAGTTAAATTGGCTAGCGAGAAATAATTCATTAAAAGGCCTGGAAGAAAAAAATGAGAGGTTTCAGATTTAGATTAGATTTCCTCTTTTCTCTTGTTATACATAGATTAGAAGAAAAAGGGGAAGCTTATCAATTAAAGGAAACGGAAAGGTTAATCTTCAAACCTCACTGAATGTATTTAATCATCTGTAGGCGCCTTGCACTCCATGTTGGGAGCCATGGATAACAGAGTATCTGAGGAGGTACGACACACTAACATGCACTCACAACAGACACACACATATACCGCACACACACCATCCAAATCTCACCAACTTTTTGAACAGCCTACTTTGGCACTAAATATTGCCACTTAAAGTAGAAATATTAATGCATAATATGTACTTTTAAAAAGGGCTGGGCGATTATGGCAAAAATAAAAATCACAATTAATTGAACATTCAACCTCGATTACGATTAATGAATGATTATCTCCACCCTTGATGAACAATTATGTATTTTCACAGTTTCTTTAGTTCAGTATTTTCCACTCCTGCCCTCACACATGAGGATCTTTAGGGAGTGAAAATAAAGATGTTTTAAGGTGTGACGCTGTGGTTAATGTCTAGTTTACTTGATTATAACTATGTAAAGATCATGGTTTGGGTTAAAATGATCACTGGAGACAAGTTTTCATATTCCTTAAAGATATGCAACCTTTGCTGTCATGGCAACAGTGAACACCACAATTAATTGACATGAGCAAGATTAAGTTGATTAGAGTTTTAAATGTCGATTTCAATTATTTTTCGATTAATTGCCCAGCCCTACTAACATGCCCTCACAACAGACACACACACACGTACCGCACACACACCATCCAAATCTCACCGACTCCCTGTTCTCCGTCCAGGGCATGAAAGTGTCGTGCACACACTTCCAGTGCTCGGCCGGAGCTTTCTCCTACCTGCGAGATCATTTTAGTCACAACTTCAGCGTGGACATGAGCCACCAGATCCTGAACCTCAACATCAACCTTATGCTGGTAGGTTTACACACATGCTCCTTTCCTTTTATATTAAGTTATATACACACTATAAAATGTCTCATTAATCTGTGTGTGTGTGTGTGTGTGTGTGTGTGTGTGTGTGTGTGTGTGTGTGTGTGTGTGTGTGTGTGTGTGTGTGTGTTGCAGGGTCAGGCTCAGGAGTGTCTTCTGGAGAAATCCATGTTGGACAACAGGAAAAGCTTTCTGGTTGCTCGCATCAGCGCTCAGGTTGAATTCTTATCTTTTTAAATATGAACTACATTAAAATATATCACTAGTTTTTAAGATATGAGGGGTTAATATCTCTGCATGTGGTGCTACAGGTGGTGGATTACTATAAAGAGGCCTGCAGGGCTCTGGAGAACTCGGAGACGGCCTCAATGCTCGGAAAGATTCAGAAGGACTGGAAGAAACTGGTTCAGATGAAGATCTACTACTTTGCTTCGATCGCTCATGTGAGTCAAATGGGAGGAAGGAAGGAACGGAGAGTGGTTGTACACTCTGTGTATGAGCATGTTTATATACTCATATATGCTCATACACATAGACACACACACACACACACACACCATCGATCTTTGTCTCATTTCCTCTCTCTCTCTCTCTCTCTCTACAGCTCCATATGGGAAAACAGGCTGAGGAGCAGCAGAAGTTTTGGAGAGCGGGTACAAGCAAAGCTTCACATAGAGGACTTTTTTTGACATGCAACTTTGATCTGTACTGTTGTTGCTAGTGTTTGCAGACAGAAGTGAAATTCTTGCATGAATTTGTGCAGAATTATCACATATTTAAAAAGTGTACTCAAGAATTGCCAAAAATTGCGAAAATTTCAAATCCTTATAATTTTATCTGCAAAAATGGAAAGACGAGCCTTTTTAATTTTATAGCTTATAGCTATGTTGGGAAGCTCTGTTCCTCATGCTGTATATTTTCCTCATCAAGGTTCTGCAGTTGCCTGAATTCGGGGGGGGGGGGGGGGGGGGTTACATACTTAAAACAGCGGCTGACACAAATGCTCACAAACAGGATTTCTCGAGATCCCAAAAGATCACTAAACTCAGTTTTACTTTTCCTGTAACATATTAAAAGCTCACAGTTTTAAATATTACCACAATTTATCACTAATGGAAAATGAAAGTTTTAGCTCAGTGTTACCTGTAATTTTGGGCCACATTAATCACACAAACTGGTTTAAATATTGTATTTAATGTTATAAGAAGTTGCTTCTCCATCAGCAAAAAGCCTGAAATACAAATATGTTTTTAACCTTTTTTCTGACATTTATTTTTCTTGCTTATGTAAATCGTCTTTGTCCAACAGTTAGCGTACCTCCAGAGCTCCCTGGACAAACTGAATGAAGCCATCAAACTGGCCAAGGTAAAGATGGATTTACTCTTCAGCAACACATTTAATATAATTTAAGTGCTGCTGTAAACTGTCTTCATGTGTTTGTCCGCTTTGTATAAATTAAACTCTCCTCTGTCTTGTCTCGGTATAAACAGGGTCAACCTGACAGCGTGCAAGAGGCTTTGAAGTTCACCATGGATGTTATCGGTGGAAAGTGAGAAATGAATCTGATGTTGTCACAGTTTGACATTTTCACATAGTTTCACTGATGATCGAACCCCTGAAGGAAATGAGTACAAATGTTTTTCCTTTGAACTTTCAGGTTTAATTCTGCTAAAAAGGACAATGACTTCATCTATCATGAGACGGTTCCTTCTCTGGAAACTCTGGCCTCTGTCAAAGGTAACAGGAACGTTCAGTATGTTCAGTTTCCTGCATTCACAGACTGATTTCATCACTTTGTTCATGCAAAACAGGTTTTGCATATAGTTGGATTTAGCTGGATGTGGCTATGCAGAGGGCTATGAATAGCATCTGAGTGTAAGTTCCTGTTAGATTAAAACTGGGATCACCTATGTTTATTGTGACATGCTGAACGTTATAAGTGAGTGAACTTTTAAGGGTGACTCAAGTGTTTCTGATACAGTTTTGTTATTCAGGTCATACCTACATAGCCTCTGATTGCAGCCACATTTCTGTATTTGAAGCCAAATTTAATGCACAGTACTGCTAGTAAAACTCAAATTCTCTTTGGTAGCTGGTTTAAATGTTTTAAAATCAATATGGACTCTGTGTGTGTGATTGTCTAATCAAGAATGTGTAAATCCCCAATATACAGGATCTAAAGGGAAAAAACTCCTAAAAAAATCCCAACCCTTATTTAAATCTTCATTTAATCAGGAAGTATTATTGAGATTGAGATCTTGTTTTCAAGAGGAGACCTAAGAACAAACAACATTCAGCGAACAGAAACAGCACAGCTAAGACCAGATAGCCACAATCAACAAATAATTCATAAAAACAGCTACAAGAGTCAGAAAAATATCCGATATTAAGTTTTTAAATCTCCAAGGTGTATGAAACGCACCTTGATTTACAGTTCATAACAAGATTTCAACATCAAGAGGTGCATAGTACTCTAAACCAGTTCTTCTAAGGTTAGTGAGCATGTAAGTGATGTCTAAGGTGAAATAGCTACTGCATCTTCAATAGGCAAAAAAAGAAGAGACCCTCTGCTGATGATTATATTTATTATTTAAAAAGTGTATATGTTGCTCTGCTAGTAAAAACAAACACTCTGCTTTTCCAGGTGCTCCACTGGTGAAAGCTCTGCCGGTCAACCCCACTGACCCCTCTGTCACTGGACCAGACCTGTTTGCCAAGCTGGTGCCCATGGCTGCCCATGAAGCCTCTTCTCTTTACAGGTATGAGTATATATCAGTGTGTTCAGTCAGCCTCCGTTTATAGAGTATATGTAGAAGGAGAGTCTGTGTTGATCTGCCTCTCTCTCTCTCTCTCTCTCTCTCTCTCTCTCTCTCTCTCTCTCTCTCTCTCTCTCTCTCTCTCTCTCTCTCTCTCTCTCTCTCTCTCTCTCTCTCTCTCTCTCTCTCTCTCTCTCTCTCTCTCTCTCTCTCTCTCTTCTCTCTCTTCTCTCTCTCTCTCTCTCTCTCTTCTCTCTCTCTCTCTCTCTCTCTCTCTCTCTTCTCTCTCTCTCTCTCTCTCTCTCTCTTCTCTCTCTCTCTTTATTCAGTGAGGAGAAGGCGAAGCTGCTGAGAGACGTCATGATTAAGATTGAAAGCAAGAATGAAACACTAGAGTGAGTATAATGTGTTTCTGCTTCACTGTGCACTAAAATAAATAAGTCAGCTGCTAATTATGCACTTCTTACTTGCAAAAGAAGTAAACTTAAGTGATTATGATAATGCCATAAATTCATTCTGATAAAAATGATAACAGATTCTGAAAATCCAGTGTTTTTGAATAATATAACACCTTATATATTTGCACAATATGTTATATATTGTGTGATTGGATAAGTTATTGCATGTGTAATGTTTCTATGTAATATTTTGAATCATTATGTAGGGCTGGGCAATTAATCGAAAAATAATCGAAA